>NW_011338261.1:222147-267029 GCF_000735185.1 Notothenia coriiceps
GTGTGTGTGTGTGTGTGTGTGTGTGTGTGTGTGTGTGTGTGTGTGTGTGTGTGTGTGTGTTACAGAGTGCAATTAATGGCATGTGACGTGCAGTGTGTGGGAGCGAGTTTCAAACACACACATCGCACAAAGGAGAATGACACACACCCACACACACATGTGAATACTCACAGCTGCATGACGAGGTAGAGGTGTGATTTGCTTTCGAATATTTCCTCCAGAGAAACAATGTTGGCGTGTTTGATCCTGCGAAGGAGAAGAGATGAGAAATAAGGAAAGGCATTTCAGTCATTTTATTTAGCAATTAGTATTTGAAAGATTTCTTAGGTAGGGTTCAGTAAATGTAGGTCTCAGGCACATAGGTAACAGCAGTCACATGTAAGGAGGAGACACTGTGTGGTGGCATTCAGCTTCCTAATTGGCTGAACTCGGTGGTCCGCTGCCCTCAAGAACCATGGGTAGTGTGACAGGGGTGGAGAGATGACTCACCACATGGAGATTGGTATGATAACTGTGTGTTTAATACCTGTATTACACTCAGTAACCACTTTATTAGCAACACCTGTACAATGTAGTCCTATAAAACAGCTCTGCCATGAATTCAGAATTTTTTAAAAATTGAGCACAATTTATGGCTTTGTGACTCAAACATGTTTCAATGTAGTATGTTTAATAAACTGGGTCAGAGAGCGGAGATGTTCACCCTTTGTTATGTAATAATATATACATTTTCGATATTAAAGAATTTGTACATTTTCAAGTGTTTTGGACTTAGAGGGGCAGTGGTGCATATTGAGAAATTATTAATGTTAGTTATCATATTGCTTTGTTATCATACAATAATTCAGGTAATATATCGGCATGAAATATATCAAATAATACTCAGCCCTGGATACATTTGTATGTGTGTGTTTTATCATGTAATTCAGAACTTTAATAACGTAAAAATTAAAAGTGCTAGGTCTAACAATCAGGGAAGATGCATTTTCATTCCTATAAAAACACATTCAAATTATTCTTTTTAAAATATTTTGTTATAATAATTTAAAGGGGGTTACCCATTCATTAAATTAACGTCAGTATCTGGAATATGACTGGGTGCTTGAGGGTTATTGAGTTGACTTGGTAAGAGGACAAAGACAACACAAAGCCATGTGCCGCCCTGTATATAACACTGTATCAGTCAGCATGAGCTCATACTGGATTACGGCAATGACTCTTATCCAGATTGTAACAATACATGGACACCTTCGTTCACCCGCTTAGCTCTAAGTGGAGGCAGAGATGGACCCAGAGAAGGATTGAACCTGCCTAGTGAGCACACACGTGTAAAGTGTCTGAGCTCAAGCGTGCACTCTAGCACATAATTACTTTATTAATATAAGTAGTATAGGTGCATTTCATTTGGATTTCTGTGCAGGTGGGTTTGTGGTGGATACTGGCAATGGTATTTGTCTAGGTACTGACCTGTCTATTAAGGGTTGGTAAACTATCTGAACATAAGTCAACAACAGAGTTACCATCTGAGTAAAGATCTGATTATTCTTTATCCAGAATGTGTTGCTTAATAATTAGGAAGTGTATTGATTTATATGACGAAGCTTTAGGAGTCGCGTTTTTCTAGTTGTATTATATATTTTATTAGTCTTTTCTCAAAACTCTTTCTGTTTTCAGCTCAGTGTGTTTGTCTGTTAGTTTGTCAGCAATAGGGAAATACTACTGGCCTGATTTTCATGACACTTGGTGGAAGGTGTTGCGTGGCACAATGACAAATTAATTACATTTGAAATGGTTCTGAATGATGGGAACGATTTACACATCCACGTTTTAGATGCAGATTTTCAATAAAGCCATGTTATTTTAAAAGTGTTAAAAAGTACTTTCAGAGCATTCACAGCAACTTCGCACAGACTCCTCTAATTGGCACAGCTACAGATGGCTAAGCATGCTGCGATTACTCACTGTATTTTACATGTCTGTGTTTGAGTAAATATTTAGTCTAAAAATGGGAAGAGGATGAACAGCAAGCTTACCAATGATATCATATGGCTACATTAGCGGTATATCAAACTACCATCAGATTGATCAAACATTTAACAAACAGCACCGGAACACCTAACCCAACACAAGAGGGGCCATTGCACTAAGAAATTATCATAAATTCATTTTCTAATCGAAACATTGTCACAAGTGCTTTCCACAGGTACTGTTGAATAAACACAGATAAAGTAAAGTGAGAGAAATTTCAAGAGTCTTAAAACGAAAATGACGACAGGTTTGGCTGATCCCTAAGAGAATTAGAAGAGGAGATCACATGGCCAGTTTAATGTTCTGCAACCCTTTCAGTCTAAGCATGTTTATAAGTGAAATACATGTTTGTGTGCCCATTATCTGCTATAGTAAAAGACAAACAAACAAGGTTTATTTCAATGTCAACCTGGATGGTTATGGGGAGGGATAAGAACACATTAGAAATGAATTTCAATAGATCAGATTATTTTGATTTAATGTTTACAAATACTCAGGTACATGATAAATGCTAGTGTTATCAGTACTTGGACTGATTGTTAGCTGTTGTATTGAATCAACTTGCTGTTATTACACCTTTAAGATGACTGAATATTCTCAATGGGAGGATTTCAAGACCTCACAAACTAAGGGAAACGTTAAGAGGATGTTTGCTTATAATTAGCAGTATTCATAGTATTAGTAACTTACTCTTAAACGACAGATAGGAGCTGTGAGTGAGTCTAAACAGTAATGTTCAGACCCTGAAACAGCTTTTACGGTCTGAGCATCACAATGATCTGAAGGACTGCAGAGCTGAAGGGGACTGATACATCTCTGTGGGTTCATCACTATGAGTCATGCTCTTCACAGTACATGTAGTCATTTGATCCATTGTTAATATAAAAACATTGATTGAAGCAGCTTCAATATAATACTCCTCAGTTGGATCGTGCCTGTGCTCTGAGTACCGAGGGGGAGTTGAGGATGACGCGTAGAAATGAGTAATGAAGTCTTTGAATGAGTCCACACAAACTTCAGACAAAGCAATCCAACCACGATTTTCGGGCCAACTTCACCTCAGTTTACTCCATTTGTCAAAAATAATAACTGCTAACTAACCCCCACCACTCTCATTCCTCCAGCCTCACCTCGGGAGGGATCATAGCGGCATATTGGCGAGAGTTGTGTCTCCTGTAACCCAGGCAACAAGAGCTCTAAAAATAACTTGGGACTCGATGTAGATCAGCCATTTTCACCGCGGCCTGTAATTCCCCGCATCTGAGGAGAATTGCGTCTGAAACGCTCCACGATTACAAGGAGTGTTATCGTCACTTCCCTTTGTCTTTATATGATAAAACAGTGAATCTCTTGAGAGAGAACGTGAGCACGAGCTCGGTGAGGAGGAATCATGTGAGGTAGTTTTTGAAGGTGTGAACGCACCTAAGCATAGCGTTTTACAAAAACACTTATTTTGCAACACTGAGTAGAAACGCTGCTTTTCTGTGTGAGGATCATAAAACAATAGGACTGTCATCGTCACGTAGATCATTCTAAATCATTTGACTGTTTTGTTATCACTCATCTTAAGAACAAGAAAAACTTGGTACATTTGGGCAGAAACTGCTTGTCGGGTTTATCAACAGGGCATGTTTAAACAGGTTTTACAGAAACTTTTTCTGGTTCCAATGAAAACTGTACTCTACTTTTTTTCCAGATTAACCGGGTGATTGCTTCCTGAAATACAAGCTGTTGTTGATTTTCTCATTGGATGACTCGATCCTAATTAGAGTTTTCGTTCAGTAACTGGACTTTCATGTACTGAATATTTGGATGAATAATGTGGATCCAAGTCTTACAGTGATCAAGTGAAAAGTAGATTAAAGGTGACCTATTATACAAAATGCACTTTTGTACGTCTTTTATACATGAATATGTGTCCCCGGTGTTCCAGGGAACTCACCAAGTGTCAGAAAACAGTAACACAACCCTCTCTATTTCCCTCCATACCCAAATCTCTTAAAAAGGGGCTGCAACGGATCTGATACAGACTGATCCAGATTTGAACACGTCTATGACGTCACAGAAGTGGCGCTACGACTATTGGGCCAACTCCACCTATCAGGAGGAGACAGCCACGGACATTGCCGTTCGAAAGCGCTGGAGACGCTGTAGTACATATGCCAGGCCTGTAGATGGTGCTGTTCTCACAGAATCAGCCCATGCAAAGACAGTGTTAAATTGAGCGAAATGAGGAATGGCTAAAATGCATGATCTTTTTGGTATTTTGAAAAATAAAAAGTATAAATATGCCTTATATAGGTATGGTCCTACACTATATTATTCAAATATAGCATGATAGGTCCACTTTAAGTTCAATATGATGCATATACATTATATATATGTCAAAGCATATGATATCTAGTAATGTGATACAACTTAATGGAGATACAGAGATGAATAATGTACCATCATGAGGCTTGTGGCTAGAATTTCAGATGCAAGGTTATGTCCAACATTTTATTTTAGAAGTGCAAGTCTATGTTAAAACAATATAATACAAATGAACCTAAAAATAACATTATACTTCAGGTTAGGACTAAATTGAGGGTCAGTTGAAGTCTGCTTACTTGTGCAGGACTGCGATCTCATTCTCAATGCTGTTTTCCTTTCCCTCCAAAGCCTTCTTGGGGATGCACTTGATCGCCACCAATTTCTGGGTCCTCTTCTCCTCAGCCAGGACCACCTCGGAGAAAGCTCCTCTGAAACACAAACACACAGGTCAGTCCATCAGCCCTCAGTCCATTCATCTCCCTGTGTTTAGGCAGACCTATTCACATGCTTCTGTGACATTGTGGACAAAAAAAGGGGGAAACTCCTGCTTTGATGTAAATTGGTCTAAAAGCTTGTGATAACTTGGCCCGTTCCATCCAAGTGCTTGTAGAAATTGCTGATGAAAGATTGCGTTTATTTTTAACTTCAGTCTGCTGTTGAAGTCTTTGGGTTCCTGATGAGTCAAGTTTTGGAAAGGAGACAACTTGGTGGGATGATTTCGAAGCACCAATTACAAACGCTTATGAAAATGATACATTTCAAGATTTGGTCTAAAAAAGTCAAAAGTAAGAAATTTTCATCACAGTTTTTTTAAATCCCCTATATATATTATATTGTCAGTCCTAAACTCAAAGATGTTCAGTTTGATATATAACAGTGAAGAGCAGGTAAAGGTCCATCTTTTTTGACATTTTTATATGAAAAATGACTCACTTCATAAAAGTTAGCGATAATTGTTTTTACCATTCGATTCAGCTCTAATAGAAAGAGGTCACTTTCTTTCATTTATGTCAACATCATTCACTGACATTACAAATAATAATAACACTGAAATATTGGCCAGCTTAGTTTGGTACTCTAGACAAAGGTATGTGTATCATAATTGACATTTTTAAGTATTGCATTTTGACACCTATTCAACCATCTAGAATTATATCTCTTATATGTGTACAGACAACACTGCTCAAAAGTTTTACGTTAGGTTGTGACATGCTGAAGTATCCACAGCGTCGCAGTCTGCCCTGACGCCTTGTACTATAAACAACCACATTTCTTTTTCTCTAATTGTCTCCCTGCCAACTGAAATCAACAATGGAAAACAAGTAAAGCAGCAGAACTGAAACTACGAGATTCTATTTTCGCCTTTTCCCATGACCCATTTAAGAGTAGAGGCAGATGTTTTTTCTAACCACGAGCGTTTTGGCTGAGGTCCAGAGATGTATTGACTCAGATCCAAAACTCTACAATAACATTGTGGAATCCTGACCCACAATTGTGAATTTCCACTGAACCTTAAACAAACAGATTTGAACAAAAACTATTATTTATGACACATTGTACAGGCATGACAGCAAACACAAACACTGATCCAAACAAGTGGGAGCAAAGTTTGAAAACAATGCTGCTGTTACAGGTAAAGCTGGATAAGGACCAACATGACTTATTGTCACTTTGGGTTTCATATTGTCTCATGTTTGTGTGTGACAAAGACATTTCAATAACACACAATCACTTTGAATTGTCATGTCTTGTGATGACTTCTTATTATGGCTGCGAGCCTGTGACTAACAATTATTTTCCTCTTTGGTCAATCTGCCAATTCATTGACTAATTGTATGGTCAATACAAGTCAGAAAGTAATAATACAAATGTTAAAAGTATTTGTATATATGTATATATAGCGAGAGAGAATTTCAGTAGGAATTCCAGTAATCAGCCCCAATGCAAAACATCTGTTAAAACATTATGATCTCTTCACCTCATGTGGGATTGTAGAGATGGGAAAGTATGAGATTCTCGGGTAAAACTCAAGACATTGCAGAGTTAGCTAGGTCAAATGTCAAAGTTTAACACACTCCCAGTTAGCATTGTGCTAAGTCTGCTGCACTGTGTCGATACATTTAAAAAGTTGAGGTCTCGTTACATCCCTGGCTGTGACTGTCACAAAATGTACAAACTAACCGCAGGAGGTAAACACTCTTTGTGTTTCACAGCTCAGAAGATGGCAGGAGTGTCAGGCAGTAACAAAGACCATTCAAACCTCATGGGAAGAGCGCATCATTTCTGGATGAAAAGTGGTTGTATTTCTACAGGGAAGTTTGCGTATCAGATCTTACTCATACTTCTTCTTATGTTTTGCTACCACGCAACTCATGGTGAAGACATGCATGTTCGTTTTGGAACAGGCTATTATCTAATCATTTTACTAGCAGTGTTGCCAAAAAGAATTGGCAGCATCAGCATCTATAAACATGTCTTTTAATTTAAAGTCGGATTTTTTGCACTGCAGCTAGGAATCAGACAATGCAATAACATCCCTTCAAGTTAAGTAATGTAAACACATACTGTATATATATGTGTTTGTTTGGCTGTCTCTACAGTATCTCCTTGGCCACATATAGCTGTATGTGTGGGCAGAGAGGAACCACAATCATCCAGTCACTAGGCGTGTAGATACTTTATCAGCTTACCGGAACAAACAAGGAAGACTGTGTGTCTCCTCCATGCCACCGTGACCAGAAATGAAAGTTCATGACCTGCAGTCCACAACATCTCTATTAATCATTCTGTAAATGCATTTTCAAAATGAACAGCAATAAAGAACCTCCTCTTTTTCCAAAATGTGTCAGAAACATTTCGGTGTACTCTAATGCTTATTGATTTACTTTTCCTCCTAACTCTTAACGAGTGTGTTGCCCAGCTCTGAAATGGAAAAATGTCTCTTCTCCTCAGGCAGACAAACTGGGAGCTTTAACAGGAAAATCAGTGAGTGTTTTCTGAAAGCGCACCAAGCATGAACTCTCTGACTTATAAATGTTTATATATAGCTGCAGTATTTACATTGGCTTCCTATCCAAAAACCTACGGTGGATTTGGTGACTCCATTTTAAAAGGCTCATACATACCAACTTAATTTGTACATTTTACACCATTGAATCATTATGGGAGTCCCGAAGTTTGCTACTGCAGATGAATGGGTTTCATTTGGAAAAGCAGCAACAATTTTCAAGAATTGAGATGTGTCAGTCTTTAAAATGTCTTCTGACCCTGGATATCAAGAGATCTCCCAAAGGATCCCACCCCCAATATTTTGAAACTCAAGACAACTGTAAATCGTGACATAGAAAAGCACATACTCAGAAAGATAGATATAGCAAAGGTGCACTACTTAAAAAGTAGTAACTACTAGTATTTAACTTACTACTACTCGTTAATAGGATTGATTTCACAGTTTATATTTAACCACTGGTTCCTTTATCAATCGTTATCCAGAGTAACCCACATACAAATTTGCTGGTGTTATTCACCTCAAAAGCTCAAAGCTAAAAAACACAGAACCCATTTACTGATCAAAGTAACAATTATCCTGGGAGTGAGGCCTTGTGGTCACATCTCAACAAGAAAGTTAAACTGTCACAGAAAGGCCATTAGCTTTGGCAGAGATCCAGCTGTGTGGAGGAGGTTGTCAGTGCTGCAAATTCCTCTAAAGCATCTGGAGGATTTAGCTGACATTCTCCATGCTCCTACTGAGGGTCTCTGGGGAAGTGTCAAACAGTGGTTCACACAAACATTGGGAAAAACTGAGAACCCTAATGTGTCTTTGGAATATAGATAGTACCATTGTTTGTTTGGTTGTTTGCAAGCAAACCTCAATGGTAGCAACATATAGTTGCTTTGTGATGGCACATTGCAACATGTTTCCCCTTTTAATAATTCCCCAAATGAAGTGAAACCACATGTCTGGATCAGATCAGCTGCAGACTAACTCTGTTTGTCAGAAACAGAAGTCTTTAACCCCCAACTTCCTGTAGCAAAATGGCCCTGCACATACTTTTCATGTTGTTTTTGTATTTCATCGGATAAAAAACAATTGAGATCAAATCTTTTTTTAAATGGTGACCATGAATCAGGCAGCAAAGTTACATTTTAACTATGCGTCCAATTCCTACATTGGCCTCCAACTAAATAAAAACAATACATTACAATAATAAAGAGTCTAATATACTTCCTCCTTTCTGTCATAGAAAAGCAGTTTAACAGTTTCACTCTAACACAACAAGGTGTTATGCATCGTCTTTGTTTTTGTGGTGTATCTTTTGTTCTTTGGTTCTTGCTCTCTCCCCCCTCCCTTCTCTGTTTTCATACTCTGCAGAGCTGGGGGCGTGGCCGGCATTCTCCTGGCTACAGACGAGGCACACCTGTTCCCAATCACCTAATCAACCTGCGCCATTAAAAGCTCATTCCTCACGCCACTACTCCATGCAGGTGGATGAGCCAGAGTGCCTCTCTGCAACCTAGAGCTTTGTGTTTCTGATCTCCTGTTTTTTGTGTGAACTCCAGTGTCTTTTCCATGGACAACTCTCTCCGTGTTCATCGGAGATTTTTCTGCTAACCCGCTAGCTTCCTGCCATCACTGCCTGCCTTTTTGATGTTGTTGCATTCTTCATTAAACACCTTGAAAACCTTACCTGAATCAGTCTCTGCTTTGGGGTCCTTTAAATACCCGAGCGTCACCAGGTACATTTAGCATATTGTGGAATATGCAGCACATGCCATTAAACAAAGTATGGGCATAATAGCAATAACTATATATAGCTAACGGCTGGCAGTGGTCTGCTTAGTTCTAATGCCAATATCACTTGCCTACAATTACAACACACTATTGTATCATCCAAGATATTCATGCGGAGATAACAACAATGTTCCTTAGCACTTGTGAAGAGTAAGAATATGAGCGGGGGAAAATACTCAAGTGTTATGTTTAATACAAATGCTGAGATGTCACAGCAATAACACTTTTGAAACGAGGGGAATAAATACTTACTGTTTCCACATGGAAACTGATAATAAAAGGGAAAGGTTGAGAGAAAAAGTACATTTTACCCTGACACAGTGCAGGCCCAGAAAAAATGAACAGCATAATTGTGATGAATATTTGATGGGTGCTGAGTTTGCTGAGAGTTTAATCCTGGGGAAGGTTTCAACTGGATTATAAAGTAAACAACTGTGTTTGCTGAGCTGTTCCTGTTCCTAACAGGACATTCTTATCACCATCATGAGACCAGGAAGAGGATGCACACACAGACAAATACACACCCAGGTCCACTGTGCAGCTATTTGCCACTAAACCCTTAATAAAGACACGCTTACTGCCACTATCCAAACAGTAAGGCGTGTTCTCAAAAATTCACTGTGTTAATACCCAACAGATGCGTGTAAATACAGACAGCTAGCAACAAAATGCAAATATGTGAAGCCTCAAATAGATTAAATATTTACATGCCGATAAAAATCATATACTCCATTGATGAGCATACTCTTGTACTGCAACAATGACTGAGCAATTTGCACTGCACAAACGGAGGACAAGCAAAATGCATTTTAACTCTAAGAACTAAGTTCAAATATTAGCTCAGTTAATTCACTCAGCTGTTTATTACGTCACTTGTTTCTGTCTACCACTAAGCTGCCTGTTTAAAATACAGACTTGGCGTGCTTAGTTTCTGTCACTTCAAGCAGCGTTCTTCTTGTGTGTGTATCCCTTGACGCCTCACTCACTTCATCAACACAATTAATAACCAAGGAATAAGGATCTCACATGCACGCATTTGTGCTTCTACAAAAAACACACGGTCGCATCGCATTACATAAGATGCAAACATTTAAACAGTAGACCAATTTAAGAGGCTGTACTCACATCTACAGGCCATGAAAGCTCTCTATGATTTCCATAGATACCATCAACCAAGACTATTACTGACACAATTTACATGCCGTCACGTTAAACACAATCTACACAGACTTCTTGCTTTTGCCCTGAAGCAAGGCCCCCTCTCGATACGCTGTTATACACTGTTACCGCTGTACCTTGCTCTTTGTACCAGAGTTCAGTCTGACTTTTCTTCTTCTAATTATCTTTTGAGGAAAACATTTGTCCTGCTTTGTTCCCATCTGCTGTGTTATATATAGATGTCTGTGCCAATGATTGTTATTGTAAAAATAAAAATGAAAGCTTTCCTAGTAGGCTTTGGTGTTTTTTAGAAAATGGAGCTATCTGCCATGTAATCTTTTTGTTATAAAAAAACACATTTCTCAAACTCCAACCAATTGTGCCATCTGTCCTGCTGAGAAGTTGGTCAATAAGGTATGTAACAGATGACAAAATGGTAACTGTGGAAAGGTCAGAGAGACATAGGGAAGGACCATCTGGTCCAATCAGGACGAAAAAGACACCCGACTGGGCTTCTGGCCCTGAAACATGAAAAGACCATATTTGCTCTGCGGGCCATCCAAACACAGTGATCTACAAAGACACTTTACATAACAGCTAGACCTAAATGTAACGCTCAATTCAAATATAAACAGCCATTTCTAGTCTAAATAAGGTAATCTATAATATTGATGAGCGATTTTAAGAGCAAAAGATTCCGTTAGGAACCCTTCGTTTTTTTTAACACAAACAAACGATGGATTGTTTATGTATTATTATCCCTCAACGAATTTAGCAGCAGGCCTTAGCTCTATGGAGCCTTTACAAGCTAAAACTGTTGTAACATCATCTATTTATGACGATAATATGTCAACCTTGTGATTACAGCTCCTTAGACTGTCCCCAAGTGACCAAATACATCAGCCAGTTCAGGTTTGAGCTAATGTAATCAAACATAAATCAAAGTTGTTTTAATTATTCATCATACATGAATAATCTTATAATTAATACATATCGTGGGGTTTGGGGGTCAACACATAGCTATTTTTTTATACAGTCTGGGAAGCTAGAAAGTGAATTTAATTAAATGTATTGATTAAAATAAAACAACATGGCTTGTGGGCCATAATTATGATGAAAACAATCTAGCCTCTGATGCTGGTATTGAAGAACTTTGCACAACTTGTACCATTGTGTTATTTTAACTCACAATTAAATGATGTGTGTCGCATCCCTGCACTCCACAGTATGGCTCCCCAAGGGGAAAAGTCAAGAATATATTACGAAATATGAAACATAAATAGTTTTTTCGTCAGATCCAGTAGGGAGTATGGTGATGGCGACAGTATCACTGGAATTCAACGATTTTCTCTGACTCTTCCTCCCCAAAGTACTTCACAACATAAACATAATAATGTTTTCATTTTTTTAAGGGCCAATGTGTGACGTATATTGTAGTTGTTTAACGGGATCTTATACATAGCAGAAATACATCTTAAGTCTCCTGATGTTCAAGAAAGACCTTATAGTTAACAGCTCTTGTACACAGAGGATTATAATCCGCCCTGTATCTCGAAACAGATTCTTAGCCATGTTTACCTCGTTATTTTTGGTTTTATGATCTGTCAATTTACCATTTCAATCTCAAAGTTATAAACAATATACATTCCAACAGCATTATAAGCCACTATTTTCAGCAAAGAAGTTTTGACAACAAGCCTAACACCAAAGACGGACCAACTTAGTATCTGCTAAAGAGAGTTGATGATCTAGCACGATCAACACACATATTTAGCCCTAGAGGAAAAACTGTCTCTTAAAATGGAGCAAATGTGACATAAAACTCCAAAACATGATCCGAAATAATGGATGCAGGCGATATCGTGCTCACACATTAGCCATTAAGTGGCTCAATAAACCAAACTTCAAGTGGTTTATATTCCATGTCAGGAAAGAATAGATCCAACTTCCCACCGATGCAAGTCCAAATGATGAAAGGACTTGCTTTGAAATACAGACATGAAAAAACCAATATCCCTGTGGTAAAGTGGATTGCAATTACGCTGCGAAGCCAATAACTTGCTTCCCTTAGGATTTCTACGACCAGAGATAAAAAAGCACAAGGAAAGACTTCTCAAGCCAGTTTGCTGATATGTGGGCAGCTTTTAATGAGAAGAACATGGGCAAAAAGGGATTATACAAATTGCGAAAGACTGTGGGAAAATGAACATGACAAGCTTGCAAATGTACTTAAAACTGTTGGGGGGATATTTTGCTGTGAGCAGATGGAGATGCATAAGTGGGCCAGACAGTGGAAATAAACGCATGTGTGTGTGCGTGTTTGTGTGTTTTCCAGGAACTGCAGGCTATGCCATGCTGAGCTGTGCTGTGCTGAGACGCAGGCTTCTGTTCGAATTAGGTCAGGGCAGGGCTGAAGGGCTGATGGTGCCATAAGCAGGGATGGATTGTCAGGATTGGGTTGGGAATTGTTCCAAGTTGTCATTTATCAGAATAAAGGTTCAACTGTAATTGCTAGAAAGAGTGTCAAAATGAATCTGAAGCTTACTTTGATTTGATTTTCCTGTGATTTCTCTTATTATGGTTGATAGCTTTAATGTAACCAAAGAATGTCCGAGCACTGAATCAAACTGAGAGGAGATGAACAGACACAGTAGCATGCCAGAAGCCTGACTCATAACTCATATAATGGTCTTATCAGGCGCTGTGATAGCGTTACAAAGACAGACACAGTAAAGTGTTGTCCTGCATGTGCAAAGAGGTCCAGCACATGAGGACGAGGGTACCGTGTGTGTGCCTCCTCCCCTTTAATGAAGGAAAGTCTTAGCACTATCTAATCTTACAGCTTGGAAACAATCAAATGTTTAACAAAAGAGAAGCTTAGCAAAGAAAAGAAAAGTAATTCAGTCCTTTCTAGGAAGGCCAGTGGTGTGCATGTAGGAGACACTTTTAGAAAAACAGAAACTGATTAAGAGGAGTGAAGATGAGTGTAAATGTAATAAAACAGAAATGCTATGGGATACATTTTAATATTTGAATTATATAAATGATGGGCAGAGAGAGACATAAAGAAAAAGAGAAGCCTGGAGAGAGACACAGATGAAAAATAGATGAAGTGGGACAGCTCTCATGCTGGGAGACTCATCCGCCCTATAAAGGTGGCTGTTTCCTTTTGTCGGAGGACCCACTTGGTTAATACTCATTTTGATGGATTTGATCCTGACACATAAACACTGACACATTTAGGAGCAACAAAAATAGTACACAAAAAGTCGATTTGGGCTCAAATTTCCTCAAACCTGATTTATGGGCTTCTTCCTGTTTATACAACTCAACTAAATGTTGGAATTGCATGAAAAAAGAAAATAAGTAGACAGATGGGTGGGCGGTCAGAGGCTGCTTTGCCTCTTCACTATCTGGAAGATAAGACAATCAAAGGAATGAAGCAAAAGCACTTGTAAATGAGAAGTCTGGTATATCTTTGTGCTATCAGGCAACGTTAGCAGTAATATGATGTATAATGTCCTTGGCATGATTGAGAAAGGCAGTTTGCTCTGGATGACTAGTTTGTTTTTACCAATGCTTAAGAATGTGTTTGTAACAATATGCCTTTTATGGTATAATGCAAAAACCTAAGTTCTAAATGTCCAATGCTCATACTGTATATAATACGGCTGCCAGATATATTGTATCAGCATCTACGTCGCAATGTGTGCATTTGCATTATGGTCACATTGCAGGACGTGCAATGTCAAGAAGGGTAAGTCACATCATGTTACAACCTTTTTGCGGCTTGATTCAAAAGGGAAACTTGCACGGTTGTCATTTGCCATTACTAATCTCGTCTCCTAGTGAGTGACATGAGGGCTTAGCATGCACAGAGAAACAACAGCCATTCTGCATTCATTTATTAGACAAACAAAGCATGCCTGGCTTGTTAAAATATGTTTCAATGTCCTATTTTTCCAATATCCTGTTACGCCTCGTCTATAACTTTCTTAAATCAAAAGAATCTTCAATTATTAAAAAATATGTAATTTTAGGTTGAAGTAGACCCTAAGTGGTATGTCCTGCAGTGCACACTTATTAATATAAAATCAAATAAATTGAGACGGATAATGAAGTCTCCAGCTGTATCAAACGTTACATTTCTCCTTTTAATATAGTTGCATTAAGTGATTCACTGCGTATGCTCTCACGTCTTGCACCTCGTTTATAAATGGTAACATATATCACCTGGCTCTTTGTGCAGAATATCTCTCTGAATCTCCAGCATATAAGCTTCATAAATACTCAAACCTCTCTGAATTAATAAACTACTACTTTGTCCGTTGAATATTTTACAAGATAGCTCTTAAAAGGAAGATTACACATATGTGGTACATAGAGAATTTGTATTCGTTTTTCATGTCATTAATTTAATTGTATTACATTTGACTTTAGGTTACATTCAAAGCCAATGTGCTTCTGAAAGTGGACACACAATCACTTGCGCATGCAGACACACACACACACAAACACACACACCCTAATGAGTGTTGAGTTATTGAGCCTCTCCACTCACAACCAGAGAGCCCTCAGCCCGAGTGGTAGACCAGCGTTAAAACCCGTATAATGTAACCAAGAGTCTGAGCGGGCACAAGTAGAGCAAAAGGCTTCTCTTTTAACCCAGCCCACCAAATTATGAATCACTAAAAAACAAAAAGTCTGTGTGGATTCTGGGTAAAAGATTAGAAACATCAGCAAACATCTCAAATGACAATATGAAACACTAATGCCAGGGGTATTTCATTATGTGCTTTTATTCACTAAATACGGTTTGAAAAAGGCAATGTGGAAGGTAAGCTCACTCTGAAGTCGTGATGTAGAAAAAATGCCTGAGAAATGTTTTAATGAGCGATCTGTCTGTGAAATAAAAAATAACAGCTTGTGGGCGAGAGGGCTCCTTGCTTTGGTAAAAAAGATGTGTGATGAATGGATGTTATGTGTTCATTTTGATAGGGAGGGAGAGAGAGACGGGAACACTGGAGCCAAAGGTCATCAAGAAGAAAAAAGCCCACAGGAAGGACAAACAGAACAATTACAAACCAGCAATTACAAACATAGGCGCTCGTGGACATTCAGAAAAGTGTAGAAAAGAACAGACAAGCAACTAGAAACAAAACAAGTGTTGTCTCTCCCTCGCCCAAATGTTGATCCACACACCACTCCTCCCAAATCAATATTGGCCAATGAGATGATGCGAGGGCTGGAGCGACTGGGTCACCGTTCGACATGAGTGACATAAACAGGCGCAGGCCAATCCATCAGTGCAAATGATTTTAGATGATTACATCACGCTCCCTTACCCTCCGCTTCCTCCCATACCCCATGCCTCTCTTTGTGATATATTGTGGTCTGTATGCTGGGAATGTCCCCCTCATTGCACTCAGCATTCATTTGAAAGACAGAAAGAAAACGATTTATCAATAGAAAAATCGCAAAAGCTGGCAGCTGAGTGTGGGAACTTTCAAATAGTATAAGTCTCTTTATAATAATGTTTTCTACACTATATCCACATCACAGGACATGAAGATTGAGAATATTATTTACTCCTAATGACAACATCTGACATGGACCTGTCAGCTGGTTGTTTGAGATGGAAATATAAGTATAAACGGAGTTGCAGCAAAAACAACAAAATATATCAATATTCATTTTCAAAATACGTGACCTGTGAGTCCATAAGCTGTCAGGTTTGAAGGATGATGTACTGAACAACATATTGTATGCTGAAGGGTGCCGGGTTAGTCAATATTTGAAATAAAGCCAAGCGGAGCGCCGGGAAGCCAAGGGGATTCAACTTTTATTTGCCCTAGAGGGGCAATTGCTTTTAGTGGCGAGACATAGGTAAGATGATAAAAATAGAAAAAGCTTACATATGAATATAGATTTAAACCTTGCAAGCAAGAATGTCTGGGTGGATGGGTGTGTGTGTGTGTGTGTGTGTGTGTGTGTGTGTGTGTGTGTGTGTGTGTGTGTGTGTGTGTGTGTGTGTGTGTGTGTGTGTGTGTGTGTGTGTGTGTGTGACACAGTATAAAAGATGAATAACTGTAATTATACTAGCAAATAGCAGCTTTTCAGTGTTATCCATTTAACTGTTGAGTAGATTGTAATTTGACTGTATACTATTGGTGATGATAAATCTGAGGAGGAGGATTGTTTCGGCCTTACGTGTCCTGATCCCTTTACAATACCAGCTTTAACTTAAGCTGTTAATCAGGAACACAGTGTGGGACCAGGAAGCATTCAGAGACCAGGTGACTGGGAGGGCGAGCCAAAACGGAGCTGGATTTGTGACAGCTGGGATGTGGTGTTGGGCTTGGCTGGACAGAGATAGGCAAACAGAAAGGGATACAGAGTTGGGAGGGGTAGATAAACATTAAGTAACAAATGAGAAAGAAAGAGGATTTGAGTGGATTGCAGTGACAGTGTCTGCATTATTAATTCCCTTCTGTTTTGATTAAACAACATGTGGCAGCAGCTGGAGGTTCAGAGTACATCCCACTGCCGTCTGTTTTAAAGTCCCTGTATCCTTCAACTTGTGTCACAAAGGTCAGACATTTGTAAGAAATAATCAAATGTAATAACTATTTATTTGCGTATATTTCAAATGTAATTTTTACATATCAACATAGATACATACAAATGTTTGAAACAGCATCACGTTTGGTTTAGTGATTTAGAGGTGATTTGTAGCACCTATGAAAAATCTCCACCAGGATCCAAATATCAGTGAGGCAGACTCCAGACACATAAACACATTTATAGAGAAGTGTCTGCATGTGTGTCCTTTTTCTGTGTTTTAAAGAGAGAGCCAGTTCATCTCTTGCACAATGCACACATATGCACCCGTTGGAGGATTATTAATAGCAAATCAAAAACTTTGTTTCCATAGTGACTGTTTGAGTCCATTATGGAAAGTGTCTCCTGTTGTTACCAAGACAACAATCCAGCAAGAGCAAATGAATGTGGCGCACAGCTGAGTGATGCGGTGAGCCGGTGATCTCTCCATAAACAAGCTGAGCGCAAAACTGGGAGCAGGTGGACGACTGGAGACTTTGTATGTATTCAGCCATCAGTGGTGCTTATAAGGCCTCTTCTAGTGGGCATGATATTGCTCTATGTACCTGTATATATGTACACGTTATCAATGCACATAGGGTGCTAGCAAAGTCATCTAAACATTTGATAATCCAGAGTTTCCTTTTGTAGTAACTAACCCAAACTGGGAAGATCCTTTTTCTGAGTTAGCTGTGTGTGAACTACATAGATGCTTTTAGGAGGATGTGTTGTATTATAGTGCTCAGGCGTTTGAACAACACATTGAAATATATTTTTCCAGTCGTCTGTCACAATTGAGGGGCCATTAATTTTCCTAGTTGAGAAAAAAAAAATCAGATTATTCCAACACCACATGATTCATGATTACCCTATCTTAACCTGTTAACCAAGGTGAAACATAATACGAGTGTTTCCGCGCCACGACTCGGATCTGCTCCAACATCTTATAGTCCCATGCTACAACATTCCACCAATGTTCATGAAAATCAAACCAGAAATGTTAAAATGTTCCTGCTACAGATCACCAGACAGAGAGGAACATTGTCATTGGTGTGCACATTTCGATAGTTATTGCACATTTCACATCAAATTATTTGTCTTTCATAGCTCTTTTTGTTGGGTGGGATTTTGTCTTGGAGTGTTACAGACAGAATGTATGGCGAGCTTCTTTGTCATACTTTTGTAGCAAGGTTTGCAACTGTGGTTCAGCTTCAGTCCTTCTCGTGGGATTCTTACAATAAATGTTTTCCCCTCTGAGCATCATGTGATTAAATAGGATAAGACTGGCTTTAATAAACAAACAAAACAAACTTGACTTCAATCCAGGATTCAGTCTGTGTTCACAGAACTTAATCCTGGACTAACAAGGATGTCGGTGTATGCACTGTGTAGGTAGGGTGCATAGAATGAGATACCTTGGATAAACATCCTGTCTTGTGACACTCAGCACCCCATGACTGATGAGCGATAATTCAAAGTGCAGTAGCATTAAAAGCTACACTTTCACTCCCAAAGCAATTTGTTATTTGAGAGCAAATTAAGGTTTTGGTTTCTGGAAGCTAAGCAAACCCTTCACTGTGGAATGGATAGCGGGACTATTTAGACAGGGGGACCAAGTCAACTCCATGAGGGCGCAAGAAAGAGTCCTGTCCTGCAAATCGAATATTGGTGCGAGTGCCAAATCTGGGTTTGGACAAGTGTACTGTATAGCTACAAGAATTATGTTCTGGCTCACTTGCATACATATAGAATATAATGCCGTATAAGTCCGGATCGAGAGATGCGGCAAACAAGTTTAAGCTTTAAAAATTATACTCAGTAGGCACTTTAAAGGTGGGGTAGGTGATTTTGGAGGAACCAGCTCGAGTGCGCTAGAATTTGAAAATACACAGCCGGAAGAAATCTGCTACTTCCTTACAGAGCCCCTCGTCCAACACACACGAACGCGCACATGACCAATGAGGGCACGAGATAAGTTTGTGCACAGATGGAAGGTTAGCCGGCCCGGCTAAAATAACTGGATGACCTACCTGCCTGTCAGCCTTCCATCTGTGCACAAACTTATCTCGTGCCCTCATTGGTCATGTGCGCGTTCGTGTGTGTTGGACGAGGGGCTCTGTAAGGAAGTAGCAGATTTCTTCNTGTCAGGGTGACTTTGTCCACATCTTGTCAGGCAAAGTAGATTTTTGAATCATTTTTGCCTTTTCTTCAATTTCTGATCATTTGTGACTACTCTGTTTTTGCCTTTTCTTCAATTTCTGAATCTGGAAGACCTTGGGACAGTGTCCAGACGAGGACTCACCTTTTTATCCTAGACGTCTTTGAGCTGTCTAGGACAAATCAGTGCCTGTCAAATGGACTTGTATCTGTCATCGTGGTCTAGTGCTCATGAACATATCCACTGACTTCTTCTCCCAGAAGTTGTTAAATCTTAAATGTCCTGATGTCATTAGTAATGTTCATGCCAAATAATGTTTATAGACAATGTACTATAAATGTACTAAACCCATAACAAAGCCTAAATATTTTACAGTCAAACACAAAACCTTGAATTTACAATATAGCAGTTTCATGCTTTCCTATGAACGGCGTTCTTCCTGTGACCGCGATTTCGTACCCGTTTTCAGGAAGTATTGCAAAAAAACATAGCATGATCTTGGAAAGGGCAAACGTTGAGATAACTACAAATATAAATGATAAAAATGTAACTTTATTTATGTACTCTACAAAGGGTCACAAATATTTACACCAGCAAGGCAAATGCTTTTCAACGTGTATACAAATCCTGAATGAGCGGATATGAAGCATGGTAACATTTGCTTAGTGGTCTGCATATAAGGTCATATAATACCAACAAGTTCAACCTGTGAGGTAATACAGTCCTTCATTAGTGTTCATTTAGAAGTCATAGTGTACAGGTGGAAATAATCAAAATATTGAAAATCCCACTAAATTCATATTTGAGAATAACCTTAAAATGTTTGATGGAAAGGCTGATCTCAACATTGACCTATGGATTTTAATAATGTGTGCAACTTATTATAAAACTACTTTCATTATTTCAGTATTTCATTGAGGTTTCTGCATGGCTAACAGTTACAATTCAGATTGCAGTGATAACTGATAGGAATGTAATTGAAAAAGGGAATGAGGTAACTGTTTAACCACCTAGGATTCAAATAAAGTAAATTGGTACAAAGTTGCATGTAAACAAAGCTCCTTGGACTGCCTCAGTTATAAATCGTCGTCTTGGCAAATCTCATTACTGCTGTCTGGGAGCAATGCATTCATATTTATTTATATTTAAAGCAATCTAAGGGCACTAGGTTTCTGGACCAAACCATGGGCAGTATGTGTGTGTGCTCTAAGCAGTTATAGGATGCAATTGGTATACAAAAAAGTAAAAATGTGCATTTAGTGAAGGTGAGAGAACACAGGTCCAGATGTTTGACAGAAGGAGCCCAGAGCTGGTTAGTGAAAAGGCCTTATATAGTTCCTGAGGTATTGCGAGGCGTGATCCTGTTGGGACCGGACGGGCTTGGCTGCTCAAAAATTCCGTAAACAATTGTTTTAGTCTAGTCCTCTGCGTGTTGACGGACTGGATTGAATTTTCCTGTGGGGTCGGGTATGAACCACTTGTCCCACACATCAGAAAAGGAGGATGTTCTCCCCCAGGGCTTGTAGTGTCCATTCCAGTGGAGGAGTTTGGCAGCTCTCACAAACTGTGGGGAGTAACGGTTTCCAGCACCTGTAGAGCCTAAAAATACAAGTTTTAGCCATCATATAATAATATAATATAACAATGTCAATACTGTTGATTGTATTTGGTGTCAAAAACGTTTTAAATGTTTAACTTTTAATATGAAAACGTCCTAAAGAAAGAACAGAGCTGCAGTTTGTAGTATAATTAAACTGACCAGATGCTCAAACAAAAGAAAACTGCCTCAACAAGTCTGTTAAAGGAATAGTTAAACATTTTGGAAAGTTCAAATAATTTCCAAGAGTTATAGGGGAAGATGGAAACCACCATTGTATTTGCTGAAATGCTGAATCATTTCTATATCAACTCTATATAAGCTTCTCAAGCACAAGTCTTGGGTGTATGCTCATATGCCCAGTGATACACTTAACTCAGGATTTGATTCCATTCCCTAAACTGGCTTTACAATATGATTCTCTCACATTAAGACGGTAGGTAAGTTACTGAAAAAGATGACACAATTTATCAGACATAAATCTACCAGTAGGTGTAGACTGTAGACTATGAAAAGTTCATAATTCCTTTTTTCTTTGTAAAAATGAAACATATTTTGTTTTAAAAGGAAATTGAGCTCATGATAGCCCTTTCTTCTCTTGCCATTTTTGCACACCGTTTTGATTTTCTGTTCTCTTCTCACCTATTGCATTTTCTGACTTGGGTGAAGCAAAAACCTGCCACATCTCTGACTTAAAACATGATTGTTATTCCGCAATTTATAAAAAATTCCCTGTGGCTGGCACATCTTTGCACTTTGATCCAGGTAGTGACATAGGAATAAAATGAAGTCAAAAGAAGATAATGCCCTCTTCTGTTTAAAAAGAGTATCACAACTCATAAATAAACTAATTTAGCTGTCTGCATCACACAAACCTTACAGAAAAAGAACAATTGGAATTGTTTGTGTGTAAAATCAATTAGATCTACAACCGGGGCTTCATTGAGAAAAACCCCTAATGTTCAAGTGTCCTATCAGTGAGTAAGCAAAACCTACCAAGGTGCCTGACGTGCCACATCGGGTCGATCATGGAGTGGCGTTTGTAGAAAACAATGAGGAGTGGAGGGGTGGTGATACTCTCTGCCAGCGAGTTACTGTACAGATCCTCCCTGAAGAAACCAAAGAAGATGAGCAAACAGAAAGACTCCACTAGCCTTTCATTAATCCACCCTCTCCCCTGTGTGAGGGACGTACCGTGTGTTCAGCTCCATCCAGTGCTCCAGCTGCTGGGTGACGTTCTGGTTCCTCCACTCCGTCAGGTTGGCGATGATGACCCCGGGGTTGAAGGAGCATGTGTTAGCCCTCATGCTTAGCTTCTTAATAGCATCCTTCTTGAAATCCAGGAAACCTATATAGCTATTCTATTGGAGAAAACACATTATAGAACCAAATGTTGGCAACTTCGTATAGAAACATTCCACTAATGATCGTGAAAAAACTCCA
The DNA here is from genome assembly GCF_000735185.1 of Notothenia coriiceps. Taxonomy (NCBI): domain Eukaryota; kingdom Metazoa; phylum Chordata; class Actinopteri; order Perciformes; family Nototheniidae; genus Notothenia; species Notothenia coriiceps. Next base: position 244,237 of record NW_011338261.1, read on the forward strand.
AGAGATGGCCCACCTGATTTCCAGCCCCTCGAACGAAACCCTTAGAAGATGCTGAATCACAGTCATCAGAAAATGCAGCTGCGTGTCCTGGTTTGAGGTTGCTTTCATAAAGCTCCTGAATGTCCCCTGAGATCCAGAAGCAAAATTACACTTTTGATTCACTTACAGAGTGTTATTTGTCTGACTGCTTTGGCATGTATAATTACAAGAGTTAATGATCATAATAAATCCATTAAAAACACATTTTTCTGAAATCAAAATGGCTGTAAAATAGTCCTTTACACAGCACCTTTACACGTTTATGTCCAAGGTAATATCCTCCTTTATGGTGGCGTCTTACCTTGTACAATAATATCATCATCCAAATAGATAGCTTTCTCTGCCTCAGGTAGGTATGCAGGTAGATAATATCTGGCAAAGGTCAACTGAAAAAAAAGACATATTAACAATGTCTGTAACTGACAAATATTCACCGTAAAAACTGTGATAAAACCTTCCTTTGGCTTACCGGTTTGACAGCTTCCAGCGTCTGAGGATCTTTAGATGTCTTCCCTTTGAGGAGCTCAGGCTTGAAAATAACAATCTTATATTTGACATTTTTTAGCCGTGTCTTTGTAAGCCACTCACTGTTGACAAGGAAGAAAAGGTCATGTTAGACCAGTGGTTCTCAACCTTTTTACACCAAGTACCACCTGAGAAAATAGTTGGCTCTCCAAGTACCACCATATGACCAATGTTAAAATACAGTCCATGCAGGACTTGGCGGCAAATGTATATATTTTTTTCTCTCTCTCTCACTCTCTCTCACACTCACCACAAGTGAGAATATAAAGAACAAAATAATAACTTGTTCTCACACAACAAATGTCAACTGTACATACATGTCATTTCCTATACCAAAGTGTGAATGTAGGCCTCCTGCAACAACCTACATCGTAACAGAAAATGTCCTATTGGGAATTCAGTTCCACAATAATAATGAAAGCCTCCAAGAGCAGATGAGCCTAAGGGCTAATAGCTCATCTTCAGTCTGCTGATGTTTGCTATTGCCATTTCTGTGGTGGCAAAGTAAAAAAGAAAAGAGATAAGAAAAAAGACAACAATTAAGGACAAGTGTGTGCTTTTTCAGCGTTTGACCTCGGTCACAGCCTTCTCTCCATTATTTGAGCAAATGCCTTCTTCCTGTGTCACTTCTCTCCTCCATCACAGCGGCTGTGCATATCACTTTTGTGTTGCTGGCGGAGCCTGCGCTTGTACTCGGTTGATGACTGTCGTCCTCCTCCTCATTCACTTGTTCACTTTCACTGGTAATATTCTACTCTGTACCTCTCTTCCGAATACCTCCCGTTTTGAGCCACGTTTTTAACATCATTCAGCTTTCTTCTTTCTTTAGCTTGCTTGCAACGTTAGCGGGTAGTAAGGTCGTAATTAGCAACGCCAGAAATAAAATAAAATAAATGTTTTCGTTTCTAAATCTAAAAACAGCAATAGCCTATTAGAACTAATTTAAACCACAAATTTTCATTCGTTGTAGTATTTTGATAGTATGATTTATTTTGTAATTAATGTTATTCAATCAAGCCTCAAACTGATGGCACTTGTCCCTATAGCCTGTTTTAAATTGAAGTTGTCTGAGGTCCTTACCATCAGCTGCTCTTGCAGTAATAATAGTGTACCTTAATGTCCCAAATGTGCACAATGTAGTGACTGCTTTTCGTCTTTTTGTTTACTTAGTTCTGTTTCCTGTATTTTATATGTCTGTGTTATGTGTAAAGGTTAAAGGTGGGGTAGGTACGTTTGAGAAACCGGCTCGAGATACACTTTTGTTATATTCCATGGAATGCTCTTAACATCCCGATAGCAATGAATATCTGAAGTGCTTTGACAAAAAATCCTTAAAAAAATCTCATCTGTGGAAGGCTCTGTAAGGAAGTGGCATATTTTTTCCGGTTGTGTATTTTCAAATTCTAGCTCACTCGAGCTGGTTTCTCCAAAATTACCTACCCCACCTTTGAATAAAAAAATAATTAATTAATTTAATTTTTTTTTTTTATATGTCAGATTCCTCCACGTACCACTAGCGGGAGCTGGCGTACCACCCGTGGTACGCGTACCACAGGTTGAGAACCATTGTGTTAGACAATTAATATTTTCACAAGTTCTCTTAGCTTAACTAAAGACATCTGCCCAAAGCAATATAATGGTATGCAGACTGTAGCAAGACAGACAGGTGCCATTTTCTTACTTTAGGTGATCCACCGTGTCATTCAGAGTCACTATGGTGAACACAACATTGGCTTTACTGTTCTGGTAGACACTGTTCATGGCAGCAACCACCGCCCCCAATCTTTCCTCAGCAGCAGTGATGAGGACAGGGATTTCCTCTCCTTTCCTCACTGTCTCTAGTCTAAGGTCTGGAGACACCTCGGATTCAAATGGGAGAACTATCCCTGCATCTGCATAAAAAAAGACACATTTTAGATTTCGCACTGAATTAGTTTGAAAAGATGTTCAAACAACAATACATCTGATATTCTGAGGCAAAGCTACAAAGCTGATATGCAATACTCTTCACCAAATAATAAATAGACATAGGCCTACCTGGATTTTCCAAATGTAAAATGTCACTTAGGTTGAGGAGGTTTCGTTCAACTATGATCAGGAAGGCAACAGCAAGCAGCACAAGGATGATCAAGTTTACTGAAAAAGAGATTAGCTGATTTTAATGATAGCTGTGGTGCACAACCCAATTAAACAGTGGCAGTGTGGTAAATGTGGTAGCCAGTTTGCGTCTGTATCCATTTGTATATGCTTCCTCTACACTGACTCACCTCTCTTCATTGTCACGAAAACGGCCAAAAATCAAATAAATGTAAGAAACCTCAGAGTTGATCTGAGTGCAGCCCAGGATGCATTAGCTGGCTAAAGAGGACTGAGATGAACCAGGGATCTCTGCGTTAGGTCCACATCAGAGCCGTATAAGATCTCTTTATACGGCTCTGGTCCACATAAAAACACACCGGGACCTTCAGCAAACTAGTATCTTTTTAGCGGTGTCTTCCTTTGCTTAAATTTAGCAAAGGAAGGTTTAGTTTAGAAAGCAGGGAGGAAAGCAAAAATAATACACGCTGAAGCCAAACTGCCAACTCAACAGCAACAAGTTTATTCGCCAGCACAAATGCACATAGTGATAGCTGCCCTTGCGTTTGCCTGATTGTAAAAATGCATTAGCTTGGTGTTTCCAGTATTTACAGAAATCATTGTGAATTTAATTCAGTGTGTTGATATCATTGAGTGACTTGAAATACAAGTTCAACATGTTTTAATTAAATATGCATAGGTTTAAGTCATGAGACATATTGACTAAAGGTAATTTAGTCAGGCAAAACCTTTCACTACCACCAAATCAATTGTGTTCATAACGCGGCGCACTTTACCCAATCCCTGTTAGTTATCGGTCTGTGAAGCTGCGCAGACATTCAGGATTTAAAATATTTGTGTTCCTTTATTTATTCAAGAACATTATGAACATAATTTATTATATACAAAAAAGTTGGTATCAGTGGTGGACATATAAAGTCATACAAAAATACATAAAATAAAGAAAAATACAGTTTCATATTTCAGATTAAATATTTGTTGAATACACAATTAGTTTTAATTGCATATGTATTCATAATGATGTTGCTACTATAATATTTTTTAATTATGGGTAAAAATGTTACAACGCTCAGAAGTACCCGGATGGGTCCTTCACAACACGACGTAGCTTTTTCAAACCGGAAGTCAAACTACTTCGGTTTGGTTTGCTCCACAATTTCTCCGTTTGTGCTTTAATTTACTTCAAGTAAAAACATGCTGTCGATATTCAAATCCATCCCATCGCACATGGTAAGACATTTTTATCCTCTTTAACATGAAGAGGAATTATTTAGCAAGTTATTAATTCATGCTTTCGTATCAAGCTAACGGTGACATTATTTCCTAGCTAACCAGTGCATTGATAACAGCTGCTGGCAAACGTTGTTACATCCTTCAAAATATGTTGACCAACCATCCAATGTCTCTGATCCATTGTGCTAAACAGCTAAACAAGGCTATAAGGCAACTCTCATTGTATAGGTGTCAGTTTCGTCAGTTATTCTGCAGTGGTGGACCCATTTACTCCCTTGTCTCAATCTGTACTGATCTTGTGAAATGTTTACCCTGCTAAGAGAATGTTGTTCACCAGTCTTTACTGCTCATTTGAGGTTCATTTACACTAATGCACGTGTGCATAGACGTCAACTAAATGATTATGATGCTATAAGAAATGTATCCAAGCAATAGATGATGTAGTGCAAGTGAAATGTTAGTCTTAAATCTTATGTATTACTGTATTTTCCTAATGAATGATCAAACAAGGTTTAGTGCTTCCAATCCCAGTTCTTAACACATTTTCTCTGAATAGTATTTATACAAAAATATATAATATGGTTTTGTATACTTTTCTTGATCTGGACCATGAGCCCGTAGCAACATTGTTTGATGCTTGATAAAAGTTGCCTAAATTATGTGTGTCCCCTTCCTTGTGTTACAGGATTATAAAGGCCAGAAACTGGCTGAACAGATTTTCCAAGGAATAATACTCGTCTCAGCGGTAACTAACCACGACACATCCAAACCAGCAATTCAAAGATTCTTACTGAAATATATATATATATTGTTTACCTGTTGTCAGGTTCACTGATATCTTTTGTATCATCTTTCCAGGTGATTGGATTTGTGTACGGTCTGATCATTGAACAGTTTGGATGGACAGTGTACATCGTCTTGGCTGGATTTGTGGTGTCCTGTGTGGTAAGAATCCTTTAGTGATTGTTTTAGCGAAGCGAGGACATACGATGAAGTGTTGATATAAATAATCTCAATCTGATTGCTGGCTGCTTTGTGGTTGCATACTATGTGTGTACTTCTTGTAGGGGTGCATAAACAACAGCCATCATTACATAATATATTGTTCTGTCCTTGACTGTAGTTGACGCTGCCTCCATGGCCGATGTACAGACAGAATCCTCTTTCCTGGCAGCCAATTATTCCAGAGACCAGCGCGGAGCCAAGCCAAAAACCTCAGGAAGCCCTCAAGAAGAAGAAGCATAAATAATTCAGAACATTCCCTGCCTGGCTGTTAATACATCCTTTATCAGAAAAGATTTGGAACTTTGTTTTACAGTCTACATCTGAAGCATTTAGGAAGGAAACATTGTTACAGTGTTTGTAAGTCAATAGTGAAATACTGTCCAAATAATAAACATCTGATTCTCTGTTTTATAAATGGGATGTTTCATGTGTATTTCTCTACCTGTAAGAGTTATTGATTATGCTTTGTATCCAAAATGTGCATTTTTATTTAGTGTTACTCTATATTTGTCACTTTATATGACCAAGTTGTTTTATTGTGGTTCTTGACATCAAAAAAAGTTGTAGACCGATAAAGAAATCACATTTTAGAATTTATTAGAAAAGATTCAAATGTTAATATCTACAATACATCTACATTATTTTGTGTTTAAGAAATTAGAATACAGCAAGAACAGGGAGATCTAGTGTCTTCAAAGAAACAGCATAGATGAAACAATTATTGAAATGTATAGATGGATTATAAATAAACAAGTATCCATTACAGAAAGTAGAAAAACAAAGAGTGCTTTAACATGACTCAAAATATGCATAGACATTTGGCAAATTACAGCAGTAATTTTTGGAAAAACGAGGTAAAAAAGGAACTTTAAACAGTTATTAACAGAAGACTCCTCGCACTTCAGCATTGTGGAAATTCAATCTACACACATCAATGCACAAGCTTGTGTTGGTGTCTGGGCAGGCAACAATTCATATTCGGTGAGCACACTTGAAAGCTGAAATATTTCTCCGGTAGACAAATGTTCTTTTTAGAGATCAATCAAAAAGCCTCTTTTCACAATTGGTATCATTGAACATATTCTCTGTTGTATTCAGGATTTCTTCTAGCCATTGACGGCAATATCCTCAAAGAATTTCAGCTGCCTCACCATCACAGCATAGGCTTGGTACTTCTCATCTCCCATCTGATCTCGAAGGCACAGCTGCAGTGAGAAAAAAGTTTGCTAACTTATCATTTTGGAAACAAAGGACCACTGGATTACCTGGCTTGACGTCTCAGACAAATCGATTACACTGTCTATGGACAAGTTATTATATTCTAAGGTGTGATATGGACAGAATATCATACAATATGATCTTAAATATAACATACATTTTCACAAAGAAGTCAGTCGAATTTATTGATTTATTGATTTTCGGAACTCTTAACACAAAGACAAGATTAAATGAATGCATTGACCTCACCAATGCATCAAACTCATAAATCAGTCTCTGTATGTAACTTGTACACCACTCCTTCATCTTAGGGAATTTCCTGGTGTACAAGTGCACAATGTATCTAAGCAAACCATGATACTCCTGATCATTTTCAAAAAAGCATTTTGCAAAAATGAACACGTATTTCCCAAGATCATATTTAGCTGCTTCCTGATTTTTTTTGTTAAGCCCCGGGTACAGTACATATGATTTGGTGTGATTTGTTGAACATCATACCTCTCGTTTGGTGTCGTCCTCCACCTCCATGATTTCCAGGACCCTGTCCAGCAGCTTGACCCCCAGACCCTTCACCACATCTGTCCTCAGTTTCTCTATGGCTCTCCTGATCTTGGCTGGACCAGACGACGAGCCTTTGAGAGAGAAGCCGGTCAAACACAAAGAATCTCCAGAATGCCTAAATTATGCAAGATAGCGTTTGATCAAAATGTCTAACCGATTGGTATTTCACCGAGTGACAAGTTCTCCGCATCCTCTCGAGCCTTCCCATGAAGCACCAGGGTGTCTCTGTACTTCCTGTTCAGTTTGAATTCTGGCAATGAGGTAGAGCTAAATCCACCTTTGTCCACCTCAGTCACACCGTCCCCAATATCCATTCTCAAAGTTTGGGTCATCATGTTGACTAAATCGTGCATGTCACCAGAATCGGTCTTCCTGCAGATGAACCATAAATCAGGGATAATACAGCACAATGTACAAAAGTACTTTTTTACACGGTTTACACAAAAAACTAGTATGATATCAGACCTTCTAGAGCAGGGGTTCCCAAACTTTTCAGCCCGCGACCCCCAAAATAACAGTGCCAGAGACTGGCGGCGACCCCTGTCAACGGGGAGGGTGGGGGGGGGGTGCTAGTGAATTGTCTCACTACTATCACTACTACTATTACTATTACTACTACTATTACTATTACTACTACTATTACTATCACTACTGTCATTATTAGGCTGTAATTTGTTATATACTGTTGGAATGGGTAAGCAGGCCTATTGCTTTTGGATATTTGTGGAGTTAGGTGGTCCATGAGTGTTTTTTATTGGTTAAGTGGTCCTTGGTATGAAAAAGTTTGAGAAACACTGCGCTAGTGGATTGTCAAAGGGGGAGCCTCGTTGTGGGGAAATTATACAGATGGCTATTCCGCCCCTGAAAATGTCTATGCAAACGTTATTATTAATAATAATTTTAAAAAAAAAATTATAAAAAAAATTAATCCATTTCTTTTAATATTTTAATATTTTAAATTTTCCATTTTTATTTTGTAATCATCTCGCTACCCCCACTCGGGGTCTCGCGACCCCCACTTTGGGAACCCCTGTTCTAGAGAAATAAAATGAACAGCAGTATGCTCTTACTTTTCCCTGCAGTCTCCCTCCAAACGTTCTGTGGAACTTGTGGACGAGCTGCACTCGTCTTCATCCGACCTTTGCTCCGGCAACTTATCCTGCTGTAATAAAACACATCCCACTATTGTGACGGACATTTCACTCACACTTCTGTTTAAAAATCACAAGGCACATGCCGCCCTTTTTTTTTTTTTCCATTCTAATAGTCATCCAAAAAGATGGGGTGTCCATACCTTACAGTTGATCTCAGTGAAAGATGCTGAAACTGATCTGGTGTATGCAGAGTTGTGGTGCTCCTCCTTGGTGGAAGTGACATCATAAGATGCTCTTCTCACAGCACTAACGTCTGTGGAAACAACAGGAAAGTTACCAAAATAAATTCAACTATTTCATTTACAGTTTTTTTGTGTTTCCAACTATGATTTTTGTGTTTCAGGAAATGAAAACTAGGAACCTGTATGGCTGGAAACCTCCTGGGACTGCCTCAGTCTTCTCCTCTCTCTGGCAGTGAGAGGACGATCCTGATAGTTCAATCGACAAATGTTCTGTGATTATTATTTGCTGAATTCGGCAAGAATATAACAAAGTCCCAATAATAAACAGGGCAATAACAGAGTATTCATTTTGTTTTGTAGTCTATCTAGCTTTTGTTCTTGTGCGTGAGTGGAGAAGAACTCTCACCTGTGGCAGCGGTAAGAACCCGTCCTTGGAGGAGCTCACTGAGGTGGCAGCTGCACTGGATTTCTTGCCCTCTATGCTCCTCCTGCTCCTCTTCGTCCTCTCCACGGCTGTGCTCTCAACAGGGAGTGGAGGTAAAGGTCTAGGAGCAGCCACCTTGGACTTACAGAGGGCAAAACATAATACATCAAAGTTGAATTAAGATGAATGAATATAGATCGTTTAGTTATTTTAAGTCTCAAATGTGTCATATTAACTGGTTGGATATAAAAGTGCTGAGAAATGTACTGTGCTTATTAAAGAGGATATTTCCTAGCATAAATTGCTTGTCCATTCCCAAATGCAATATGATGTTCAGTTGGAGAAAACAGTACAGTATTTGAGCAGAAATATGTTATGGTGGAAACGTTTCTTTCTTATGTTTCGAATGTTGTCCCAAGGGGCACTGACTTTAATAATCCCGTAACAGACCTGCTGTAAAATGTTTTACATTTTTAATCCACAGCACCAACAGTCCTTGAGTTTATCTATTTGTCTTGACCTTTTCCTGATCCCCAAGTGTCCGTCTAACGTCCCTGCCTCTGTGCTGCTGCGACACAGACGGTTCTGATGAGAGGAACAGGGGAGATGGGCACGGAGGGGTCCGACCCGGCTTACTGGCTGGTGAGGGAGATTCTTCCAGAACAGGCTCCTAAAGAGATGCAATAACATTGTTTCCTCAGTGGATAAAATCTTCCAACGTTGTGCCTCTGGGAGCACAGCTGTGTCACACATTCAGCTAATATGAAAACTCTGTTTTTGACATAAAAATGGAATGATGGATTATCAGTAATTTTTTCAAAGCGACACAGACACATTGGATTAACCTATGGATTAAGCTTCTGCCGCGTTTTTCTCGTTTTAATGCCATTGAACACAACTTTTGATCAGAACAACAGCAAAAGGTAAGAATATCTCCGTTTTTGCTACCTAAAGCTACGTTGTGTGTTGTCTGGGTTTGTTTACCATGTCGCGAGTTCTGATCGCTCAGTGATGATACTAATACCTCTAGAATATGTGGAATCTCAGCTTTAATCTGATATCTTGTTTGTGCAGTTTCGATAAGTAATAAAGTATGTATACCTAGAGTTCTGTGCTAAGGGCGTTAGCATTTTTTCGCTCAGGGCTCATTTTGACGCTTCTTGTGAGACTTGTGTTTTATTTCGGTAAAAATTGTTCATATCGTCAGTTAGCTGAGTTTCTTCCCGTTAAGTGAGTATGACACATTCATAGATATTAAATGTTAAGAAGCCCTGAGACACATTTTCGTGAGAAAAAAATTGGCTATATGGGGCTTAACAGGTTAAAGAGTGAAATCATTGTAATGCTCACCAGTTTTGGAGGGAACGGCTCTAACAGCTTTTCAGTAGATTCTAGGCTTTCCTACAAACACAAAAATATATAATAAATGAATGAACACATTCAAAATAGACAAAAATACTTTATGAGACAAACAGAAAATATACTACATATTAATAAGAGCACCTACTTGGATGTCAGGGGTATTGTGTTGGGTCGGAGCTCCCTTCAGCAGGGTAATGGTGTCACCTTTATCGTCCATATTAACTTCAATGTTTTCTTTATTAGTTTTGTGTGCAGGTCTCCTCTCGGGTGTAGAAAGAGCCTCCTCTCTCTCAGCTTCCAGCTTTGGGCTCTGCAGGTCAGCCTCTTTAAGTAACTCCATGGTGTCATCCTTATTATCCACATCTGACATCTGTTTCTCAATCACAGAAAATGTATCCGCAGGGTTTGGTGCAGCCTGTGGATGATTACCCAACAATCCATTGGGTGCCATCCTCTCTTTTGCTCCCTGACTGCCAACACCTGATACAGACTTCAGAGGGAGCTTAGCAGGGGGAGGGGGGGGAGTGGGATCTAGTTTCCCTCTCCCCTGGCTGTCTCTGTGCACACTGTGAGTCACGGGTTCATTCCCCCCACGGTGATGACACACAGCGGACGGGAGCCCCTGCACCTGCCTCTTCATCACGTCCTCATCCTCCTGACGTTGGACATCAATATTGATGTTGCTGATGGTTGCCATGGAAGCAATGAGAGCGTCAGGGGAAGGAGGTTTGGGTGATGGAGGTTTTTGGACCGGAGAATGATCTGCGACGCCGTTCCAAATTTTGTGTTGTGATTTCTCTTCTTTCTAAAAATGAAAGAGAAAGAAACAAAAACATAATGAACACTGTGAAGAAAGTGAAGAAGCTTTAGTGTTCACAGCAATCCACTGGAACCTTTGCAACATTAACAGCCAGGATAAAATCACACACAAAAAACATCTTTATTCAGTAATTCAACTTATTCAGGACTAAATTGTTTGATTTGTAAAACCTGGATACAGTGTTATGTATGTTATACATTTAAAGACAATGCGGCAAGAATATTATACATTTTGCTTCTGTTTAACTGATCCAATCAGAAACATTACGGTTACAACAATCCTTATTGCTTGCTATTGGACAAGTACAGCCGCCCACTGATAGCATTGTGATAACTAACTCTAAAGTGGAGCAAATGCATTAGAATCCATGACAATATATCTAAGTAGACAAATCCATTCCATGAGCAAGCATTTGATATCAAAAACTAGAGTTATGATAGTTTGCCGTAAAACATGGTATTGGACATGATAGGCTTCTAATCCAATGAAAAAGTATAATTCTATAAATAACAACACGAGTGGTTGAGAAACTGTAGGAATAATCTAAAATATGTTTATGTTATAGTTGTGTGTTGTCTGTGTTAAACCAGTGTTGCAACTCACGAGTCACTCACCCGTTTGGCCCTGGCTGGAGGTGCATGCTGGGGACTTCTCTCAGGTTTTGGCTGAGATGACACCACAGACGGTCCACTGTTGGCACCACAATCCCCACTGCCCCCCTCAGCTTTCTTTCTGGACTTGGCAGTTTTTCTGTTCAGAACCAAATGAAACACAAACATGTAAGAAAAGATGATATCCTGCTCAAGGCTAGCAGCTCACTGTTTCGGTGGAACAAAAATAAAAGAGAGACAAATATCTGACGGATGTACAGAATAGTTCCAGTAGATGTTTAGTGAAATGTGCATGCAATGAACAGCTTTAATGAAATTAGAATTGAACAATTAGGCAGTCTGCTGTCGGTGCCGCCTACTCTTTAGTGGCCTCGAGGAACATTGCAATTTGTCGTTTGATGTAGGGCTGTCGGAGGATCAGTTTGACATCAGGCCTGTCTTCAGGTCTCTTACACAGCATGCTCTTGATCAGGTCTCCCAGCTGGGGGTCATAACTGCTGGGCATCTGTGGCAGCTGATGAGAAAACCAGAGGGAAATGTTATAAATCGCTTTGAAACTATTTGGCCAAATCAAGGTTTCAGAAACATAATATGCTGTACTAGTTAGAGAAAAGAGAATCAATTAAAAACCTAGAATATCTACCTTTCCTTCTACGATGCGATAAACCAGCGAGTTCATGTCCTTAGCATTGAAGGCATGTTTCAGTGTGGACATTTCATACACACAGCAGCCCAGGGCCCATACATCTGACTAAAGAAACAGAGAAACATCTATTTGTAAAGCAGTACTATGACAATTCACAAATAAAAACACATTGTAAACGCATTCAACCATATTACCTTGTGGTTATAGGGTTTATTAGAGAAGAGCTCTGGACTCATGTAGTAAGGGGTCCCTATGAGAGTGCTGGCCATGTCATTCTGGTTCTCCAACACCCGTGCGATGCCAAGGTCTCCAACTTTGATGATGTTGGTCTTTGTCAGGAAGATGTTTTGTGTTTTAAGGTCCCGGTGAAGAATGTTCCTCTCATGCAAGTACTGAAAAGCAAAATCACAACAGTGACTACAGGTGTCCTGTACTCATATAAAGAAAATAAATGATGTCTGACCTTGCATGGCCTTCAGTACCTGGAGAGCCATGGCTATCTGGACAAACCACTCCACCACCTGCCTCTCAGGCAACAGTTCGCCCTTTTGCTGTTTGAGTCGGTGGTAAAGGTCACCGCCTTCACAGAAACCCATGGCAATGTACAGCTGGCAGTCATCTCCTTCCCAAGACTCCCTGTACGTCACGATGTTGGGATGTCGCAGCTGGGACAGAAGCTGCGCCTCCTGCTCTGCAGAACGCCGCTCCCGCTTCGAGGAGGTGGTTAAATTCAGCTTCTTAATGACATACTGGAGAAAAGAAAATAGGGACAATGACTCTCCCTGATGGATGGAAAATATGGAAAACAAACAGTATTTGTTATTCTGTCTGTGGACTAACACTTTTAGAAACCAAAATACCTAGGTCACTCTTGGAAAAGAGATTTTAATCTCAATGAGTCTTTTACCTGGTTAAATAAAATGTATATATATACCTGGCATAACATGTGAAAAGTCCCCATAAAGTGGGAAAAGTAAAGCATTTCAAATCAGTTTCAGTTCTCATTGACATCATATCATGTTGTGGTAAAAGTTGAAGAGAGGTTTGGACCACATATTCTGAAATCCTGCAAAAGGTTTGAGATCCAACATACATTAATTATTTTTTGTTATTGTTTTATAGCTTAGGTTCTAACTACAAACTTCCGTTACGAGAGGGGGATAACAGTCCCCATGATGGTCAGAACAATTATCGTCCAGCTACCGTTTCTTTAATTTGAATGGCTTAATATAAAAAATGTTGTTGTTACAAATCCTTTAAGGAATGTTAAAGAACGATGCAGACAGGAAACAGCTGAGTGTTATTTTCCTGTAATAAATAACACAAATAGTTTTACTAACATATTACTTTTGAGTCTTGTCTTCCAGCTGTTACTAGTATTGTGTTCATACATATCAAACATAATATAAAAGAGCGTAAACAAATCTGTTATGTTTTAGCATACTTTAGCTAACTTTAAGCTAGTTGAAGCTTAGCTGAGTCTTTGTAGAGTCATGCTTGGTGATTATAACGTTTCAAGCAACACCCATTGTTAAAGCTACGTAGTTTTGGTCTGTATTGAATTCCACAAACGCACAAACATCACCTGTTTTCTGTCTGTTTTGTTTTTCACCAAGTTCACCTCCCCATAGCTCCCTTTCCCGACGACCCTGATGAAAATATAATTATTCATTGTCCTTCAGGAAAATCTTCATAACGCGACCAGGAACGCTGAAGACATTACACGACATGTCCAGGAACAATAACTGGTTTATTTCGTCCCATACTCGAGCTGCAGAGTCGAGATAAACCTGTGAAATATGTTGGGAAAACTTCAGCTCAGAGTGCCAGCGATGAGGTTTTGAACGCAGGAAATCAGCAGCGGATAGTTTTTCGTCACTAGGCAACTGTCAGCTCCCTGCCGACGAAGCTGAGAGGGACCGACTGGAGCAGAAACAGTGCAGTGTGCACCACAGCGCCCCCGTCGGCGAAGAAGGATACATACTTTATTAATCAACCCCAGTGATGTAGGCCTACACTACAGTATTGTACTTAAGTACACCTTTGAGAGACCTGTTCTTAACTTGAGTATTTCAGTTTGTGCTAATTTGTTCTTCTACCCCACTACAATCCAGAAGTAGAGTGTGTACTTTTACTCCACTACATGATAATTCCCACGGGGGAAATTCAATGTTTAACCCATAGGTTTAACCTTGTTGTTGTTAACATGACATTATGAGTGGTGGAAGAAGTATTCAGATGCCTTACTTGACTAAAGATGCCAAATCATTATTGTAAAATTACTTAATTACAAGTAAAAGTCTTGCATTCAAAACCTTACTTGTAAAAGTACAAAAGTATTATCAGCAAAATGTAAAGTATAAAAAAAAATGGTTCAAAATAATTGCCTTTGACTGCATATTTATATATCATGTGATATTTCTTGATAATATTGTTGCATCAAGTAGTATTTTAATTTTGTTTACAAAAACAAAGTTCGGATTTACTTTTTGTAAAAATATTTAAATAATTTGGGGGTTACCATGCCAATAACCTACAGAATTAGCTACTGATATGCAACGAATAAGGTATTGGCAGTATCCTTAACAGAAGCCATTCCTTAGAAATGCCTTAGCTAGGAAATGAAAGGTAATGCCAAATTGTAGTTTTTTAAGAGTGAAAGTTAGAGGTGAAGAGGCCTACCTCTTTATCACAGTGTGATAACCCTGTGTATATGGTGCCCCGCTTGTTTTTGATAGGCCCAATAATTAAGTGTTTGCTCTTTGCAAAGAATGGTGTGCATACCGTTATCCCTTGACACGTACATGTAGATAGGCCTACATGAAATTAGATGTAACTTTCATTCATTAGAGTTACTTATTACACCTGTACTTTTTCTGACATGACATGTCAGAGAGAACATTTTTTATACACTATAACTATTGCAGATTGTTTCTGCAGACTTGTAATATTCTTGACCTTGCCTGTTTGTGGCCCACTATCCACCAGATGGAGCACAAGAACAACTCAATCTGAGACAATCTGCACAAATTCACTATAACAAAGTCTGCTCGCACCTTGCAGGATAAATGGACAAGGTCCGTTAGGACAAGACAAAATATTTAAAAATGTTTAAAAATATTGAAAAATATTATTGAAAAAGAAGATCAAATCAATGAGCCTAAAACAGTACTTGTGGTCAGAAGTGTGCTGCTACCACAAACTCTACCATCAGCCTAAAAGGCTTATATTAGTTATGTGAACCAGTTTTGTAGCCTTGGTCTTTGTCATTGTGTGTGACCTTTAACTCTGGATCAGGTCTATATTAAATAGGTGATCATGTGATCCAGAGTTTTAGAGATAATCCCTGCATCTGCAAAGCCATTTTCATTTTCACTGTGAATACTCATACCAATACTTTTCTATGAACACAAATAATTTAGCAACTTCCATTGATTTTCATCAATATAATAACAAAAGTACAAATGCAAATATGCTGAAATGGGATGGATGATAAAGTCTACCAATCCAGATGATTGAGATTCAATATGTAATGAGTGCCGGAGTACCAACATACTGTACAGTTGGCTTATTATTTACTAATATTGTTGTATTAATACATCTTTGTTGGTAGCTTGAATGCCATAGTCTCAGTGGTGTAAAGTAAGTAAGTACATTTACTCAAGTACTGTACTTAAGTACAATCTTGAGGTATAAATGTGATAAGCACATCAATAATTATAATCAAAACATAAAATATATATGATTGTGAAATGGGCCAATCTGCATGAGTACTTTTGGTACTTTAAATATATTTAGATGCCAATACTTCAATACTTTTATTTGAGTAACATTTTGATTGCAGTACTTTTAATTGTAACAGAGTATTCCTACACTTTGGTATATATATTTCGACTTAAGTACAATTAAGATCTGAGTAGGCTACTTCTTCCAACTGCTTGGTTTTCAGCATATAGGGCCACCAGATAAAACCGTGTGTCGGCTGCTCACCGACACACTCACCTCCTGTTATAAGTGTAGCCAGGGTGTCACGAGGAGGTGGCCAATAGCGTGGCAAAAATGTTTACCTGTGTTTACAGCTCGGGCTCTGATTGGTCGGTGGGCCGGCCTGCCCTGAGGTGACGTCAGGAGGAGCGCTGCTGGTGAGGTTAGTACAGATTCCGCGAGAGAGCGCTCCGAGTTGTAGAGACGGACAGACGGAAGGACACACGGCTGCTGGACATTACTCCCCGTTACATTTCAGGTAGGAAGGACTGCTGCTGCACTGTCATGACACAAACTTTTAACTCTTACTCTCAAAGACTAGACGGATGTTAGAGCGTGGATATTTGCCCGGTCTTTTTTTGGCAGCTTGTTTTCTGGCAGCATTTATCACTAGCTAACCTTAACAAGCGCTTAACATGCACTCATTTGCGTTTATAGGAACGTTTTACAACTCTCTGACAGGGGTTTGTTGACTTTAAAACTATATTTCAGTGGAGGCTGCTGAAGTTTACTGTCAGTCTCGTTATGTATACTGTCACTCACATGCAGAGGACCTGTGTAACTGAAGCTGCAGTGTGCAAGATAATGGACTGTATGAGGGACTGAAGTGACACCTGTCTTCTTCCATGCAACCAGTATAACTTCACTCCTTTCTGAATTATTGTAACCTTATAAGGTCAAGATTTTTTTCTATAATATGGTTTGACCACATATAAACAGCGATGAAACAGCGATGGTGTTATTATTATTATTATCATTCTAAACTGCAAAAATAGCATGCAGGATTTCTCAGTCAACATGACAGGATGTGTATTTTTACCCCCTCACTCATTTCTAATTTCGTTTTCCCTCTTTTTGTTTCTCTCTTTCATCTCTCTTTCATACACAAAACACATTCTAATCTCTTATGGAATAAGTCTGCTATCACTTAAAAAGGTCACTTTTAAAGAAGATTTACAGACTGCTGTTAGTCAATATCTCTGTGTTTGTCACTGAGCCAGTGGATGAATAGGGTTGATGGATCGAGGGACACGCAGAGCAGAATATATAGGTAATCAATAGATAATAATGAAGGGTACAAGTTATTAAACAGGGAATCCGGAACTATCTCCCCACTGCTATCTCTTTGTTTAAACACTGGCCTACAGAAAATACACTCGCCCACCACTACAGATACCTCTTATCTTTATCAGTTCAACCATTTGAAACAATGAATCATTTGTATTTTTCGTACTAAGTGTGTGAATGGAGTTTTGTTGTGCTGGCTCCAGCTGCATGCATTTCACTTCGGTTGATGTGTTTATTTCCTTCTTTGCAAAGAGAGAATAAAGCCATTATGGGAAAACATAACACTTCTGGGATTTAGAAAATACTATTACTGTCCTTCAAAAAATGCATTATACTCTATGGAATCTGATACCAAACCTGCCCGGCCAGGTGTGAGGAGAATGCTCAGCTTTTCTCCTCAGGGCAGTATTCAGATTGATAATGAGGGTAGTGCCTCTGCAGCTCTGAAAGCATTGCAATATTTGAGACGTAGGTATGCGCATACCCTGATAAAGCTCTGAAATAAGTAAACACGTTTAAAATCATTACACAAACTAGACCTATTAGGCTTGTAGTGCATCTGCTCTACAAGGAAAGCAGTCCGTTAACATGACAAGTCTTGGTCGTCTTCCGCTGAGCCTGGAGCCATCCAGTTCACACAAAACAAGTGATGTGTTCAAGAGCAGTTTCTTTAAGTTAGCTTTTAGACATCTAGTTTTAGTATCAGAACTCTAACTTTGTCTGTTAGTATGTTCTAGGTCCTTCGTGTGTGTAGTAGTGTTGCTAAAAGTATTCACACCATTGAAAATACAATTTCACACAAAACAGTTACCACATGTCGTTTCGTCACCTTTAACTGTGGTCGTGTGTGTGTGTGTCTTTCTTCTGTCTTCTGCACATCACAGGAATGGGAAACCAGTGAGTACTGCGACTATCTTTTGTGTAAACCTTTGTGAAAAGAATGAATGCTGCATGTTACATACTAGTCAGGGTTTGTGATTTTAATATCATGCATCTCCTCCAGCCTTTTCAATCCTTTTGCTTCGTGGGTTTTGAGCAGCTCATCTTCACCCGTTGGCCAAAAGTCATGTCATCAGTAGACATGATTTGGCTGTTTTTGGCCTTGTTCATGCGATACCTGCATGTGTCTCTCTCCTCTACTCTCCCACATTTTTTAAACTTGCCCCTATCTGCCCCTGCGTGTCAGTAACTTGAACCTTACTCAATATCTTTTGCCTGTTTGAAAAGCAGACCCTACTTGCTGAACATTGTCTCTTGAACCCCAATTGCTTTGACATGTGTTGTATGAAATGTAATATAAAGTTAAACATATGTGGATGTTTGCGCCATTGAAGTGAAATCCAAGTGTGTTTTGAAGAATATTGAGGTGTGTGTGTCTGTAAATTCTGGTCGATTTCTGAAATGAGCACAACCAGTACCGATCAAAGTTCAGATGCATTTATAGATTTTAAAACGCTATGATGTTAAAATGACTTTGATGTTCAATATCAGTGAATTCATTAACGTACATCTCTCTGAATCTCCGTATGAGCAAAGTGAGACGACAAAAAAATCATGCTTGGTAATGGATCCTCAATTCTGAAGAAAGAGACTGGTGTCAAGTTGAAGACGTACTGAGGACTAGAGTTACAGTCTGCTATGTATTGTTTGTTTGTGCCCTACAGTAGTTATTACCTTCCAGTAATAGAGAGGCTTTAAAGGTGCAGATTTACCAGCAAACATTTACCAGACATTTGACTGGACTTCCTCTTACTGCTTCCTCTAAGCACATTGCATGCTGCTTTACCATGCCATGTTTGGAAATACTTCCTTTTCCTTAAGTTGCTTCAAATGGCATGCAAAATGCGGTAGAGGAAATGATGAATGATAACAATTTGAAATGTAATCCTTTGTGCAGTTTGTTCCTGAAACCTTTGGTTACACTGACTGATGCTGTCTATATACCTGATCAGGTTATATCATTGTCATTACTTTTTGTGTGAGATATGCTGTCCTTATTCATATCCAATAACAAAACATGGACGCTCTTGTGGTTTTTGGTAATGAATCAACAGCATATAGCCATTAAAGTGTCCAGAATGAATTCCACCTAAGCTTCCAACGCAATGTCGACTCTCAGATACAGCTGCTTTGGGTTTCCATGACGACACGTATGAAGCTGACTTCTGACAAAAGTGAAGGTGCGCGTGTGTGTGTGTGTGTGTGTGTGTGTGTGTGTGTGTGTGTGTGTGTGTGTGTGTGTGTGTGTGTGTGTGTGTGTGTGTGTGTGTGTGTGTGTGTGTGTGTGTGTGTGTGTGTGTGTGGCAATCAGTGTCTGCAGCTTGCATAGGTCCTGTCCTGTTAACATTTATTCTGAGATAACAGCAGCCCAGTGCCAGTCAGAAACACAATTCAGCATTTTAATGATTCGACTCAGAAATAATAGGAAAATGATTATTATAATGTCTTTAACAAAATGGCTCTTGTACAGTTGAGAACAATACGTTACATCATCTCATGTAGACAGACTGTGAAGTTGCCAGGCAGGCAGCAGGAGCAGAGGAGGAGAGAGGCGCGCTGATATGAACAGAGCTATTTTAGTCCTTCAGGCCTCCAGTTAAAGGCACTTTCTGGGTTTAGATGATGATAGCTGTGACAGCAGAGAATGTCATGAGGACAAACATCTGAATGTTAACTTCCTCTGAAAAACATGAGCAAGGGACACAAAAATAATTAACATCCTTTTGTTTTTTATTACTTTTAAAGGTGTTTTTATGCTTTACACATCCCCTCACCTAAGCTTGAGCATTATACAAGCTCAGTAAATTCACACAAATTACAGATTAGCTGACATGTTATATTCAGATAAGCTTGTCTCTTATACAACAGTGTGTGTGGGAATCTTCTGACAGACACACAGTTCGGTATGTTTCAGTCATTAAACGTTTGACAATAAAGTTATTACACAGGGTTTTATGCAGCTGTTAACCATGTGGTGTAAAATGGATCACTATATTTTTGAACTGACTCATTAACCAGTAGATATTGACCATGACTTTTACCCTCTCTGCCATAAATTCCACTGTAAGCTGGAGAGGTCATAAAGATACTTGGCCAGAAAAACAAAAGAATATTCACAGCAGCTCTTCTTCACTCTGCCATGCTGCAAACATTGCAGGAACCACTTTGAATTATGCTGAAACCCAAACCACCCTAAAGTGTCATGAGTTGCAAGACAACAATGACTGAGTGTTAACCTCTGACAAGCAATTCTGTAGTAATAGATTTAATCCAGCCTGTGCCTGTGTTGGTCTGTATCCAGTGTCATACGATACGTTCGGTGTGTTTTTTAGACAGGAAACAGAATTTACCACATTCTTAATGTCACCTCGGACCCATGCAACGGTGTAGATGTTATCAGACTGTTACCTTTTGTAATGATTTGTTTGTTTGTTAGCTGATACGATTACAACTAGTAAGTTTAGACCAGATCCTGGCCTGAACCTGTTTTAATTTTTTTTAATCTTTTTGGCATCATGACATTCAATTGTGCTGAACAATGGGTGCGTTACTTCTGTTCATTGTGCGACACTATGCTGAGGGAAGTACTCTCCTCCAACACACCTGTCATTGACACCATAAAGTGAAATGCCTGCTACACAACAACATAACAATGTTAAACAGAAATTGGACCTGCTTCTTTTTTGACAAATGGTTAATGTAAAGTACTTTGAATCGCCTTTATGTCTGAATATGCACAGGTCATATCATATGTCAGTGTTTTCCAACATGTTATCATGTATTGCATCATCACAGTCAAAAACGGTAAGAAATCTGCTGATGTCAGTAATCCAAGTTGTATGAAAAATCCCCAAAAACAATTATAGTAACTTCAATAAAATCAACCATTTAAGAATAGTGAGCTGCAGTATCAGCACAGTTTTGTTTTTCATGCAGGAAGCGGGGAGAAACAGTTCAACTTTTGGTGTTAATGAGCTTTCCCTCTTCTCCTTTTCTCTTCACTAGCATTGTTTTGGACCGTAACAACAAGAAGATGCCACTGGGTGACGATTGCCATGCCTGGAAAAAGAAGACCACAGATGTGAAGGATCAGTATGACTTCAAAGAGATCCTGGGAACGTAAGTGTGTCAGTGCCAGGGGCAAAACAACTCCTTGTGTTTTCAGCATAGTATGATGTCTCTTTCACACTCTGGGAAACATTGCGCAGAGTAACGATGCATTCAATGCTCATCTGTAAGCCAGATCGACAAAAGACAGAACATTTGCTTTTGTTTGACTTCTCCCAACACTTTGAATTTTATAAACAATAATGCAAGTATTGCTGTCTGTGTGTGTCCCTACTATGAAGTAAATATAGGAATGTGTGTGTCCCCACTATGCCGCAAGTGTAATCTTACTGTGTGTTATACCTGAATATATTACAGTTTAGCCTGCTTACAAGCTTCTGTAGTTTGTAAACGAGTTACGGCTCAAAGTATATTTATGCTGGGCTGTCCCTAGAGAAAAACAGCTCGACGCTTAATTAGAGAAAAGGGGCTCTAATGATGGGAACCTGATGTGGAGCAAGCAGCACATATGTGGTAACTGTGTCAGTGCATAGCCAGCAGTAGCAACAACGCTGTTCTTCTCATGGCTCTGTAAGTGTAGTGACACAGAGTTTGACCTCTAGTTCCTATATTAACACAAACAGCTATGTCAAAAGCTCTATAACAGTTAAAAAAAACAATATTTACAGCAAGAAAGGCACTCTCTTTGTGCATTTGATACACATTAATACAGTGAAAGCATTTTGTGATGAGCACCATGACAGATCCTGTGGGAAAACTCTTTTTCAAATCCAAAGGATAGTTTTCATGATGTATTTAGTCTAAAGTAAATGAATATAGTAGCCCTGCAGTAGATTTTCAGTAATATAAGAACACTGCAATGTATATTTGTGAAGATTATAATGCCACACCTTTGTTTACACTGCGTCATAAAAAAAACCCTGTTGATTAACCTCTCCAACACAATTTCAACAAACCATGACAAAACATTACGTTGAGCGGCTGATATTCTCCTCCCTGCATGTAAATGATTTTAGGCAGAACATTAGTATCACCTCTTAAGGAAGGCAGTACACAGTTATACGGCACCACTAAATATACAATCCCATAAATTACCATAGAGTTGAGTCAACACCTCTGACACTGTGTCAACGAAACCGGCCCTTAATAGATAGCAGTTATTGAAGGAGACATTAAATTGTACTTGTGTACTTCATACAGTGGTAGCTCTCAAGGATCGTTCTAAAGACATGACTACAAAGATCTACTAAAGCTAAACTTCACAAAAACGAAAATAATTTGTAATGCCAGAGTGGCATCTACATGTGGAAATATACAGACATTCTCACTTATGAGTTTTCCTTGACATCAGTTCAAGCTTTAACTTCTAGCTGGGATGAGTCATGCTCCAGGTTTGTTCAACAGTAGAGCCAAAAACAAGGTCTTTGTATAATCTTTTTTTTTTACTTCAGGTATGGGTCCATTTTTATGCTGCTAAAAATACGTTTTAAATTAAATATGCAATGTCTAGAGCCTTATCTCATTATTTTTCCCATTTTAACAGACAATGCCTTGATGTAAGACACTGGCAGGTTCAATTCCACTTCAGCAGTTTTTCTAATGAGTGTTATACCGTATACACTTTTAGGTTATGTCTTTGCTGTGTTGCTTTTCTTACTTTAAAGGTGGGGTAGGTAAGTTTGAGAAACCGGCTCGAGATACACTTTTTGTTATTTTCCATGGAATGCTCTTAACATCCCGATAGAAGGTGTCTATGTAAAAAAATACCTAAAAAACAGTTTCGTGAAGTCTATAAG
>NW_011338261.1:269584-280822 GCF_000735185.1 Notothenia coriiceps
TTCGCTGAGACAGACGTTTCCAGAGCAGGCTGCTGCTCGGGATCTGTCCAGGACTTCATTGGAGGCTACTATCCTGCTCTTCCTGGCTCGCTGATGGTGACACAGAAAAAACAATGTTAATTACCGTCAAGATTCTCCTTTTGTTGCTGAAATAGTCTTTGTAAATAACAGCATTTATTGGAAAATAAATCTTTGTTTTGTTCACAAACACACTACACATCAGCTCTGCTTATATGACGGAGCCACTGAATTGAGTGGTTAGTGAGTTACTTTAGGAGGCTATAACCAGTTATAGCAGCACTGCAGGCTGCTTAACCTTCTCAGTCCTCCAGATTACACTAATGTATAAACACAAAATTAGTAGCAGTATTTTCTAAACTCCTTATACATTTCCATGAATAAAAAAAAAAAGATGGATTTGAGCGAACATGCGTTTCGATGCCCATAGCACAAAGGCTTGAACTTAACTAGGATGGGTAATGCATCCAAAAGCTGACATGTTTCTAAAAGAAAAGCCAAAAAACAACAACCTTTGATTGAATCAACTGCTTTTCGTATATCCCTTATAAATTGCAGATCTAAACATGCGTTATTGATGACAAACATAAAATGTTACCCCTTACCACTGTTTTGTCCTGGATCTGTTGTGAGGCTTTGAACACCACAACTGGAAACTCCAGCTGTAAGCACTGGATCCACTTCTCCACATTTTCCTTTGGTACCAGATCTACAACAAAAGATAATTTTAAAAAAACAACATTTAGAGTCCAGACAACTTATTTAAATCCAAAAACCCTCATCAGTGTTTATGTGTACGCGCTTGACTTTAAATCATATTGCAGCATCTCATGTCCATTTACCTATTTTGCTTAAAACCAACAGCAGTTTCTTTTTGCCTCCCCTCTGCAGCACCGCCTCCTCCAGCTGTGGACACCGGCACCCCATTGGATCACGTGCATCAAGCACTTCTATTACTACATCAGAGGCATCAATTACCTGAAAGAAATTCAAGGGAGAGCAGGTTAAATATCAGGTCAAAACCTTTTTTTTCTACAATAAAACACCGACTTGGATTGTGAAGTGTTACCTTATTTAATTCAGCGCAAAGGTACTGTTTTGAGCCCTTGTCTGGGCCGAGCTCTTTCTCTGGCTGTTCGACAACCACTTCCTATGGAAAGAAAACACCCAAAACAATCAAATTAAGTGATAAAATGTGTTACTGAATAAATATTTAAATGTTTGCCTTTTTACCTGTAGAGGCTTCTTGGCTTTGGGTTCCGTTTCTTTTTTCCCGGTAACTTTCTCCCTTTTTCTCTTCTGGGCCCGCTCCACTTTTTTTGCTTGTTTTTTTTTGTCTTTTATTTCGTCAATCTGCAAGAAAGAAAACATGAACAATAAATACAACAGCTTAAAACTATTATATCAAAATGTGAACAACTGAGGGGTACACATTGCCAAAATACTGGTTAAGTAACACCGTAAACCTCTAGAGCAAGTACCAGCCATCTTGTTGTAACAAAAAGTTGCAAAGTAGGGCAGTATTAGTTTATTTATTAAAGTTCTGCATGTTTTGAAACACAGGCTAGGCTTAGGCTAGTAAAGATATAATCATCTGTGATATAAGAGCAAACTGTCTTCTAAAGATCCACACTGTTCGGGGCCACCTGGTGGTTGCATTGGAGCACAAATAGTTTCACTTTTTCGATTCTATTGGAGCATTATTCTCATCCAACTGTATAGCCTGGAGCTTTTAAGGCAATACTAACCAATATTCATTATTATTTCTAATGTTTTAGCAGATTAAGTGTCCATACGCGTTTTTGAAATAAAGCTCAGGGAAAACAGTTAATCTGTCAACTTGGTAGATATGGTCAAGTATAATTTTATAAATCAATCATATGTTGTAAGTCGTGTATCTAGTAGTGGTGGTCTAATGGATAGTGAGGTGAGCTGAAGATCGGAAGATTGAGAGTTCAAATCCCGCCTGGAACACCACCACTAGTGTGCCCTTAGTTAATCCAGGGAGAATGTCCCTGTAATTTCAAGTCGTGTCAGCTAAATGAAATGGATCCAAATGTATAGTCCAAAAAAAAAATATTCAGATGCATTATTCACAGGATCTTAAGAAAAGATAATGGTGGTATTGCAACTTAAACTATATTAATCTAGACAAATATTTTATATCACATTTTTCACTGATAAAGCATCTCCATTTAATCATTAAAGCTAATATAAATGCACAGTATGTAAACACAAGTCTTATTTATAGTGTGTTGTAGTGTATGCATTTACTACAAATTCCATTTAATTTAATGTTACATTGAGTTTGTATATTGGCACATATCTCCATTATGAATATATAATAGAGTACGCATGATGCCCACCTCTTGCCTCCTCTGCTCGGCCTCGCGGAGGACCTCCTCTTTGAAGGGAGCGCTGTTGGGCACGCCGAGATCCTTCTTAGGCCTTTTGCTCGCTCCTCCTTTCTTCTTTAACTCTTTTCTTAGTTTTCTGGTGTGATCCTTGACCTAAACACACAACAAAATGTAAACAATTACTTTAAAAACAATTTAAAAAATCTAAACGAGTAAGGCATGTGGGTGTCATTAACGTTAGCCGCCTCGTTCACATAGGCCTCATGGTGTAAACACATGCGAACCTTTATTTTTTACAGGAAAGTATTACAAAAAGTCAGACACTTACCTTTTTCTGTATTTTATAGCGTTGGGAGCACGACACCCGCTTGCTTGCTTTCTTTAACTCTGAAGACAAAAAAAGACAAAAAATAGTTATGCGTCGGTCAGTCAACGTTACCGTAAAACGAGGCTAAAGCAGACTGACAAATTGTGTTTTTTTTTGCAATCAACATATAGTTTATTAGCTGGGAGAATCAACCAAATCATACAGAATTAATTAGTTGTTTTTAAATAAGCTTACATATACATTTAACATAGCTATCAGTGCGCACTTACTTGGTCGCTTCATGGTGGAGCTGTCGATCTGCCAATGTGCTTTTTCTGCTCTCACACGTGGAGCAGTGCGCAAATTTGACGCTACGTCATTTCCGCTTTTGTCAGCGACACGGCACCTGTCCCGCCGCCTGGCGAGCTGGAGTACAAGTGTTCAAGCGTGAGACTTTAACCACTTTAATCATTTCAGAGTATCATTCTTAAATATTTATACAAATGTTATTAAGAAATGTTTTATTGTTTTCCTGTTTGTTTAGTTTTTTACTTGTAAATCTCCATATTTATTGTACGTTGGTTTGTTTGACATGTTTGAGTCACTAAAAAAGATAGGGCTGGTAACTGAGCAGAATGCTATAAATACTATGTGAACACAAATAAAGAATTAAACAAATAAAAATGAAATGTATTCAAATGCAAGGAAGCCAGACTTCCAGGTCATGCCACCTGTTTACCTAGTTAATTAATTAATTGGTGATGAAACAATAATCTACAAATTCACATTAAAAATTCATTTGAAATCATTCCCTTGTTATTAAGTCCTGCAAAAGTCGAAGAAATATAGAAAAGGGAAACGTTATAAAAATTAAATAAAATATTTTTGGGTATTTAATTTCGCATAGGTGTTACTTGTTTTTCAAATATTTATGACTGTGCCCCTGCAGTGAGCTAATATTCTAATTTGGTTTTCAAACACAATTTATAAAAGTCTCTCTTTACTGCGATGATGGTGTCCACAAACTGTCCTGTATAGACAATGATGTAGTTCCCAACTTCCCACACTATGTTGTTTGTATTTGGGACTTCTTATTACTCAGATAGAACATTTTCAAAATAAGATACAGAATGCTTTGTTTGGTCTTCATGTATAATTTCAAAGCTTGTTCACAGTGGGTGTGCTTGACCTGAGAACCACAAAAGTGTGCATCCGTTCAAATGTAATGATATTACATGGCCCTTTGACATGTTATGCCCTATTAAATAATCAGCCTTGAAATAACAGATTTCTAATGTCATAGTGCATTAGTATAAAATATAGGCTACTGTCTTTTTCTGTTAAGGTGATGGCAGCAGGTGTAACACCATTCAGTGACCTAATTAGTGTTACGTTACAGCATTCAAAGCCGAAACTAACCCAAATCCGTCGCCTCTGCAACTCAAAAATCTAGCACAATCAGTGGGGTCACAGCATGGATGGGTCACAGACAATCTTGGGGGAACGATGAAGAAGGAGCAGCAAGCGGAGAAGACATAATTCCGGGTCACGTGATTGGGTCGAGCATCTTTTTTGGTCCATTTTGGAGAACAGCGAATGCTCCGTGCAACCCAAGACAATGACCAAACTGCAGTTTTTAAACGTCTTTTTGACTGAGCGTCTCATGCTCGCTGCACAGGAGATATACAAATCTGTCGAGGATACTATTTTGGAGTACCAGGAGGAGATAGCGATCAGGGAGCGGGAGAACGATCATTTGAGACGCAGGCTGCGAGACGCTGGGATCGAAATATGGCCAGGTTAGCTCCGCAAAAAGCTAACAGTGCAGTTGCGCCCCTTTATTTACAGTCTGCCAAGTCTTGTGGTGGCATTTGGTAGTAAAAGGAAAATGACCACCTAAAAAATAAATGTCACAACACACCAAATACTGTCAGAAGGATGTTGACTCACTTCCAAACAAGTTAACTTTAGCAAGCTAGTTGACTTTAGCTGCTGTTGTTGTGGAGCGGCTAGCGCGTAGCAACCTTTGTTCGTTAGCAACCAGCTAGGTTAGCCTATACATGGTTTAGCATGTAGCTTAAACTGCATACTAGTGTGCGTTTATACGTATTCAGTGTTCTTATTCATGATTTATCTGACAGATACAACTGCACACAACGGCAAACATTTTTTTCATAACAATCACTTGTTGTTTCACAGTGTTTGTTTTTGTTTACTCCAATATAGTACAACTCTAACCACACAGTAAACTTATGGCTGAAACTACTGCAAGTGTTGCCCAAGGTGCCATTGTTTATTTTGAGTGTAAATACGCCAAGTACTCTTATATTTAGACCAGTTTGTACAACATGTTTACATAAACTTTCACTTGACATCTATCTTTTTGTTTTAAAATGGTTAAATGTCTCAATTACATCTATTGTGATTAATGGTACACAATCCTTACAATCTCAAGGGTTTCCCCGGTATTTACATGTACTGTTTTGTAGAAGACTTAAAAACATTAAATGAAAAAGTATTGCTTAGCAGCCCCTGATTTTTTAAACTAAACTTAATTGATAATTGATCCAGGAGGCTAGACAATATCCTGGGGCAAACAGTAGTGCAGTACTGTTTATTGGACAGCTTAGTTACAACTAAGACATGTTGTGTTTCACCACTGCTACAGATTTCAATTGGATATTTATATTCAAAGTTTAAATACTCTTAAAACTTTGTCTATCGGATATTGTTGGAAACTTGAATTATTTTAGTGCTCACAGAAAACATAGAAGCTTACATCCATGAAGGACCAGGTCTGCAAAGCTGAATTAAAATATGTAGTTTGTTTATTTGTTGTTTAAGTTAACAGGACAGTAAGTTCAGCTCAGCATTTTTCATGTAAACATATTCGTTGTGAAGGGGTGGTTTACCAAAAAACAATGACGTGAATATTTTCATCTGAACCTTTTCCTTGTGTTGTGTTCTCAGATCGTCCATCCATGGTGCTGTTGGAAGAGGAGGATGGTGAGCATCCCCGTCGTGAGTGGAGTCCCAGCATGGGGCATGAAGAGCGCATCCCAATTCAGATTAAGGATAAAAGAGATCTCCGGCCCGTCCAAGGAGATGATCAGCTTCGTGGTCATGGCTCTTGCACCACACCCGAGAACATGTTTACTCCCCCTCGTGTTGTGAATGAATATCCCCAGGAAGGCCCGCACACATCCAACCTTCCTCAGAGTCAAGGTGTGGAGAACAGGGAGAGGGATCCTGCATCTCGGGGGTCCTCGAGACACGTGAAGGTGGAGAGTGGAGGAGCCCACAGAGGCTCTACTTCCTCCAACAGCGGCGCCCAGCCCCTCGCACCAGTCAACCCAAACTGCTCGAATGAGAACAACATTGACATTATTGGGGTAGAGAATGGAGGACAGATGATTGGTGCTAAGGGAAATGGAGCTGGTGCTAACAGAGGGCAGGCCTCTCAAATGCGCAATCAAGGAGCCAATGCCGTGGACTGCCCTCATCAAAAATCGCCCCTACAAGGCCAAATATCTTCCTTTAGCTGCAAAGTGTGTGGGGAGGCGTTTAGTCATGCTGGCCATCTGCATGTGCATGTACAAGTGCACACTCGAGAAAAACCTTACCGCTGTGGAGTATGTGGGAAATGCTGCAGCTCCTCGGGAAGACTGCAGGAGCACCAGCGTAGTCACACGGGAGAAAAACCATTCCGCTGCCAGATTTGTGGAAAGGGCTTCACACAGATGGCTCACTTGAAGGTACACATGAGAATCCACACTGGGGAGAAGCCATACAGTTGCCCTGTGTGTGGCAAGTGCTTCAGCCGCTCTGACAAAATCAAAAGGCATCTCCAGACCCATAGCCGCGAGGGAACATACTTCTCAGGGCAATGATGTTAGTGCTGATCCAGTTTGTGACTCCTATTGATGAGGGATATTTACCTACAAAAAGCTAAAAACGCTGCCAATAAGAAAAATGCTTTTTTCTTCCTACTTTCTAAAAAACTAGGGATTCTGCAACTCATAGAGAACGTTTCTTATCTACCACTTTTCCGAACCATATTCCCTCAACAAAAGTTTTATTAGCCAGTTTAGTATGTCATCTACTTATTTTTTTCACCTGTAACTGGAGTATTACATCTCTTAACAGAGTTGAGTTATTAGCTAGACTTTTCTGAATGATGTAGACTTTCCTTAGTCATAATTAGCATGATGAAGTCTTCCACATATGCCTTGAAACTGAAATGCATTAAGAAATGCAACAATGTTTAACACGGTCATGGCTTAATACTAACCTGTCATTTCATATTCATCAGTCTACAGTTGAGTTTCAAATGTGCAGACTTGACATCTTTCTTGTAATACTTATTTTAGGTCCTAAAAGGAGAAGTCAGTACATGAAATGATCCCCATTTTTCTCAATTAATAGAGAACTAATGGCCTGCCAAATGAAACCTGTATGTCATCTGGTTAAGACTAAAACTGCCAGCAGTTTTTTTTATGTAGCAATTAAAAAAAGGCACTAAGTTCAGGTGAACAAAAAGCCACTGAAATGCAGCTTGAAACTGTGGACTTGACTGAAGTACACGAGAAGTCTGACCTCGCACTTACCTCCTTTCTTAGTCATTATTTGAATTTGTTGAGTGCTGTCTGTTACATAATTGCACAGCTAAACACTGCCATCTCACATTGTCAGTGCTTCATGTGGTCCATTGAAATATGGATCGATCTATTGTGAGACTGCTCCACTATTTAATGAACTAATGTGATATTTTGTAAAGTACCACTAGTCTATCGTTCATTTTGGATTCTAATGGTGTCTTCTTTTTTTTTGTATGACATGCACTATTGCATCTGTTTAAGACGGTGCTGAAATTCACTCTATACTAGGGCTGTACAGTGATAGCTGAACTTTTCTTCAGGGGTCTCAGTCTGAAAAGATTTACGTTCACCTATGTTTCCACCTCAATGTTCATTCACATGGGAGCTGCCTCGAATATGGTTGATTTTCAGACGTGATGATTGGTTTTTCATGGAATCACACACTTCCACTGCCCACCTTGGACTGATCCTGACCCTACACTCTCCTTTCTCCTCTCAGGACTAATGCTGCATTCATAACAAGAGGGCATACCAGAAATACTAACGTCTGATTTGAAACACCTTTTTCAAAAGTCAGAAACTCAGGGTTTGTGAGTTTTCTCATGGAATCTGTCCCTGCTTGTAGCAGAAAAATCGAAATTTGCATCTGAATGTCCTGCAAGAAGAGGAACTAAATAAAATGTGTGACAGAGTGCGTCAGAGCTCAGTTGTTGCTCTGGGTCGCACACCAGTGAACCCTTAAAGCGTGATGAATGCAGCATGAGACAACTTCAGCACGACCTCACAGCCGACCAGCAACCCTACACTCACAGTATTCTCGGGAACACCTATGCTCCCCCTGCACACACTAATGTACAGTGTTGTCTCATGGCGTATTAAATGTTATTTTTTAATAAACTAGCAATTGAGTATCTTTTGCATTTGTCTTGTATTATATGCAAACAGAGATAATGTGAAATGGAGCTGATGATCCCTGCTATCGACCTACTTGATACACAGGAAAACCTGGAGTCTCTTCGGGGACAGGTAATTCTATAGACAGACTCCGGTTATTAAATAACAGGTTCTATAGCGTTAACGATGCGCCACTTAGTTGTGACATTGAGTCAATATCCATCATATCATAATGGCTTACTGGCACCTGTGTTTTTCCCTCTGTGACCTCAGTTATACAGTGACTGACAATCAAGTTAGACTGCAGTTAAAAAAGGCCCATTGGAGATTATACTTTCTGTCATGCAACTTAAAAGGTCCCCGATTATACTATTTTTCAACAATACATAATAGGTGTCAGATTGTCAGAAATACCAAACAGATCATGGATTGTAGCATCCCATAAACCCCTCTGTTTCAGTCCTGTTTAAGAAGTGCTGATTCTGTATCTAGCCTGCGAGATGTTTGGTTAAAAATAAGCCAATAGTGCTCTCGAGATTCAGGTGATTAGGTGGGCGGGTGTTACCTTGGTTGGTTATTGGCGAATGGTTGCACAACCCACAGGCACAACTGTGACACAAGTTGTCAAAATCTGATCAGCTCATTTTCAGACAGGGTTTTATATAGATGGATCAGGACAAACAGAGATAATCTTTTTACCCGAAACTTTCTGAATCTCTTTACACAGAGGGGATATTTGTATATAAAATAAATGAAAAAGTGTATTTTGCATAATAGGTGACCTTTAACTCTAAATTCGACTGCTCTGCAATAAAACACATTGATGTACACACCACTAAAAATCCTCAGACTCATTATGTGCTCACAGCCAGTACATATTTTTTTCAAATAGTGTATAACAAAGATGTATACGCCTGCAGTAACAGCAATGCAACACCTGATGGGGTACTTTCCATCTCGATGGTTTTTAAGAGTGAACTTGCCAATCCTTTTTTTAAATCTCCACCTTTTTGGCCAAATGTTCTGGTATGTAACTTTATTTATTTATCTGACTGATTAAATGAAACTGGTGAAATTGAGATGAGTGGCTCTGGTTCTAAAATTATACATCAATTTTCGTATTGAAAAATAAATAAATATAACTTCAATTTGTATTTGCCATCAATAGGTTATAGCCTTGAGTATTCAGCCAATATACTCATAATAAATTATCTGTCTTCTGCTAATGTACATGTATTTGATTGCATGACACCTACTGCTGGAACAGATGTTAACACTTGGAATCCTCCAAGCTTAATATCTGAGAAGAGAATGGATAATTGAGAGAGACTGAATGCCCTAACAAGCTTTATACACCAGTCAATCATGCAGAATGAATGAAAAATTATGTTTTTGAGATATTAATTATTACTCAGTCCTGTGATATGAATCATGGTCATAACAATGTATTCTTCTATGCCAACAATAAAGCTGGATTGAGTTGAATGACAGGGAGTCTTACCAGGAGTCATTTGGACAGAGCTTTGTGATTTGCAGTGAGATGCCTTGTCTCCTCGAGGTGCTGGCAGGCAGGAAATGGTGGATGCAGACGACAGGAAGAGCCAGGAGGTCCAATACTATGAGACCAGGAGACTGAGGGTATGAGAGCAGTTCATATGTAGGATTTCATTTGTTCATATCAAATGTCAGTAGCTGCCAAACAGAAGTTATGCAGTTAAACATCCCTTGTAGGTGAATCCATCTGACCATCCAAGCTTTCTACTCTGTTATTGTCTGATGATATAATGTATCAGTACAATGTGTTATCAGCAGTCAATATCAGATGCTGACGTGTTATAATATTCATATGAGAATCGTGCATCATCTAATCTTTTTTAATTGTTCTCCTCGTATAATTTTCATTGCTCAGTGTTTGATTTTTAAAATACACCCCTCATTGATTTAAATTATTTAATGTCAAAACATTTCATTGTATTTCCAGTGAGCTTTAGCTGCAGGCTTTTCAGTCTATAATTATATACTGTTGTGTAATTGACACCTAGAAAATGTGATTCAATTTCAAATTATTAAAAAATATATCTTCTCCCTTAGGCTATCTGGCCAATGTCAAATTCGCCACTTACCATCCGGACTATTTATCTCATAGAAAGTGACTATATGAAAGCCTGTTTGGCCTTTCAACATCTACCTTTTGTGTATTTGCAACACCATCCATCCATCTTCTCCCGCTTATCCGTGGTCGGGTCGCGGAGGTAGCAGTTCCAGCAGAGAGCCCCAAACTTTCTTTTCCCTGGCCACATCAACCAGCTCTGACTGGGGGATCCCAAGGCGCTCCCAGGCCAGCGAAGNCTTGAATGAGCCGGGCGGTGTGTCACATTTGTTTAAAAAAGGTAGCGACAAAAGCAGGCAATACCACGCATTTTAAACTACACCTAAAACACAACCACTCCATTCCGTTTTCCCAGCTGGTAGCAAACACCATCCATCCATCTTCTCCCGCTTATCCGTGGTCGGGTCGCGGAGGTAGCAGTTCCAGCAGAGAGCCCCAAACTTTCTTTTCCCTGGCCACATCAACCAGCTCTGACTGGGGGATCCCAAGGCGCTCCCAGGCCAGCGAAGAGATATAATCCCTCCATCTGGTTCTAGGTCTACCCCTTGGTCTCTTCCCAGCTGGACGTGCCTGGAACACCTCCCTAGGGAGGCGCCCAGGTGGCATCCTAACTAGGTGCCCGAACCACCTCAACTGGCTCCTTTCGACGCGAAGGAGGAGCGGCTCAACTCCGAGTCCCTCCCTGATGACCGAACTTCTCACCTTATCCCTAAGGGAGACACCAGCCACCCTGCGGAGAAAACCCATCTCGGCCGCTTGTACCCGCGATCTCGTTCTTTCGGTCATGACCCATCCTTCATGACCATAGGTGAGGGTAGGAACGAAAATGGCGCGGTAGACAGAGAGCTTTGCCTTCTGGCTCAGCTCCCTTTTCGTCACAACGGTGCGGTAAAGAGACTGCAGTACCGCTCCCGCTGCTCCGATTCTCCGACCCATCTCACGCTCCATTTTTCC
>NW_011338261.1:280986-286378 GCF_000735185.1 Notothenia coriiceps
TCTGATGTCATCTTCCTTCAGCGGTAGTGAGGTGAAGTATTATTTGAACTATTTGGAAGTTTTCGACTTCCACGCAACGTTGATGAGACGTGTCAACCATGAAAATCCCTCAACACCCAGAGCCTTCAGCATTTCTGGGCGGATCTCATCCACCCCCGGGGCTTTGCGACTGTGGAGTTGTTTGACGACCTCAGTGACCTCTCCCCGGGAGATTGGTGTCGATCCCCCGTCATACTCCAGCTCTGCCTCTAACATAGAGGGCGGAGTTGTCGGGTTCAGGAGTTCCTCAAAGTGCTCCTTCCAACGCCCTAACACTCCATCAGTTGAGGTCAACAACGTCCCATCCTTACTGTACACAGCTTGGATGGTTCCCTGCTTCCCCCTCCTGAGGTGTCGGACAGTTTTCCAGAACAACTTTGGTGCCGCCCGAAAGTCTTTTTCCATGTCTTCTCCGAACTTCTCCCACACCCGCTGCTTTGCCTCGGCCACGGCTGAGGCTGCTGCCCTTCGGGCCTGTCGGTACCTTGCAACTGCCTCGGGAGTCCCCCGGGATAACAAATCCCTGAAGGCCTCCTTCTTCAGTCGGACGGCTTCCCTGACCACCGGTGTCCACCAGGAGGTCCTGAGGCACCTAAGACCTTGAGACCACAGCTCCCCGCCGCGGCTTCGGCAATAGAGGCTTTGAACACCGACCACTCTGGTTCAATGTCCCCAACCTCCACAGGAATGCCCGAAAAGCTCCGCAACACCAACCCATTTAATTGCAATCAGCTACTGAGCTACTTCTTTGTATAGCTGGTGGTTATTGAGTGACCTTTGCAATTGCATTCTTAAGAAAAGTGCACCCAAGCATGGATTGTTGCCTCCTCTTGTCAGACAATTGAATCAAAAACATCCTGGGAACCGACAGTGGTTTCCTAACTTCCTATTAAGGGAACATTTTGATCAATCAGCCATGTCCTTTATATCTAAAAAGTAGCAGAGAGCATCAGTAATTTATGAGCTACAGAGGTTTCAGAGCTGATTGATTGAGTGAGATGAGTGTTCTCCTGGGATCTTATTCAAATGTTGATGGATCTCCAGTTTAAGCATTCAGGTAAGATGTCAGTTTACAACACACAATGCTGGCAAGAATATTAAGTTTCATAAATATGATTTGTGGTTGGCTTCACGCTGGAAACGTAGAGGGCACTGGAGATCAGTCAAGGAGTCTCATATATGTCTACATCCCATTTGTAAATAGGTCTCTGGCGGCAGGTTAATATATTTCAGCCTCAGGGCAGTTATCTGTAAGAAGTGGTTTAACAAATAGATATATAGTTCAGGATGGGAAGGAACAGAGGAAAGCTGTCTTATCATTTATGTTTGGGCATTCAAAGACTGTACCTGACCTTTGTGTGTTGCATGGTGTGCACTTTCATTTAATTTAATCGTTTATTTGAAGAGGGACCATGCACATTGATGAACATTTTTAAGAAAATTAATGCTTCAAAATGTAAATATGCCGGATTTGAGCTTTTAGCTAATTTCCATCCCTAGTCCCTCACATACAACATTAAAGAACATATACATAGCAAAAATAAATACATGATATGCAGAAAGAGCATGAGCAGTATATACAAGCATTAACCACATGGCAGTACAATGTAGCAGCTATGACATATAAAGTGCAGGAGAAGATACAAGAGCTACATAAAGTGCAAGAGGAGATACAAGAGCTACCTAAAGTGCAAGAGGAGATAAAAGAGCTACATAAAGTGCAAGAGGAGATACCCCTGTATTAAAGTGCATTTAGCGCTGATTACACGTTTGTTTGTTGCTCAACCATTCTTTGAGTTGACCTTTAAAACTATTGAGAGTGGGACAATCCCGTATCTCAGTTGGGAGGCTATTCCATAATGAGCTGCCTTTAATGGAGAGGACAAAAGCAAACGACCAGTTTGTCAAACAGTATTCAATGTGGGATAGAATCATACAGTGGAGGTATGACTTTGCAGCATTGACAGTAAAGAAAGGTCTAATTTGTTTAAAATGTTGCAAGTTGAATTTAATGGTACTTTCTTAATATGTTTCTTAAAAGTCAAGTTCGAGTCCAATATGACTCCAAGATACTTGAACTGGGAGACTAGTTCTATTTCTGCTCCATTTAAAAACACATTGGATCCTTCGATTTTGACTGGTCGTTTACTGAACATCATGCATACTGTTTTTTTTACATTGAACTGTAAGCAAATGTTGTTCAGCCAGTGTTGAACCTTGTCCAAAGTATTAGAGAGAGAAGATTAGATCATTTCAGTGTTTTTCCCATGTACAAAGATGACCGCATCATCGGCATACATTTGCACATTCAACTCAGGACATTCAGTACATTAGGCAAGTCATTCACTTGTACGTGAGTGTGGTGCTCTGTCCTTGGTTTTACGAGTCAGCTTTATGTGTCGGATACACATGTTATCCAGACATCTATTGATTTTTCTCTCACTCCAGGGGAGCAGCATTCATCTCTCCAGATTAGACTGCAGGGAGCCTGTACACTATTTTCCTGTGGCGCTGCAGGCAGCCACTCCAGGCCCGTCCAAGGAAAATAGTCTGTATCAGCACAGTCTGAGCTGTACTTTACTGGAGAACACTGTGTATACGAAAACCTCATCATTTATCAAGACAGCAAAATTTATCAATTTACATATTCTGCCAGTTTGCATAAATTACGTAAAATGGGAACATTTTCTGGCATAAGGCAGTCATTTACTCTGTTTTCTGCACAGTTTCTTATTTGATAGACTGATGAGAGATGGCAGTTGGAGCCATTGTGTTTCTTCATGAACACATCAGTCATCATTTAAATGTAAAACAGCCTTAAAGGAATTATTTGACATTTTGGGGAATATGCATAATTGCCTGATTAACGTGACGTCACTGGGAAGTTGACCATCACAACCATTAGAGATGCCAGGAACTCACTGAGTCTGGACTAAAAATAGTGTGACATAAACCCCTGTAGCTTGCTGCCACATGCTAGTTGTGTGCAGATTAAACAAATGCGATACAACATGTTAATCAGTGAGCTGTAGAGGTGATTGTAAATACATGTTGGTACATTTGAACTGTGAGGCCAGCTGTTTAGTCTTTGTAGCGTGGCGTTTTCTTTGAATGAAACAAAGCTAAAATTACATTTAGTTGTACTCATCAAAACTCATTATGTGTATCCATAAGGTTTTGTGGTTGAGGAGTTTCTCGTGAAATACCTGAGGAGGCGATCGGCCAATTCCAAACACTCATAATAATAGAATGTAGAGAACAAATAAGTGTGTTAGTTTTTATTTAATCAAGAGGAAAGTCTATAGAAAGGATCCATCCTAGAGATGTCACATGCTGTTTATGAGTTTGGCTCAGACTCACAGTTTGCTGATTTAAAGTTTTTGCAGCTTGACTGAAGCTATCAGTTTTCCTCTGCCAGTTACTGAGCAGATGATTCAGATCAGCGTTGACAAAGTGCATCAATATTGCCAGAACGTCTTAGGTGAGAAAAATACAACATTGTCCTACTGTTTAGCAGAGGAACATTTCGCAACTGTGTCTATAACTCTGTGATAGATCAATGTTAAGAAGGCTTTTATTCAAACATCACATTTTGACAAAACCTTAATAGAAAACCAAAGTTATATAGATTACTGTTCTGCTTTTCAGATTTGCTTTTAGATCACGTCGCTCTGCCGATGATGAGTTATGACCTTCTGAAAATAATCTAATCAATCTAATAGTGGCCTATTGGAAAACATGATGTCTGGATGTTTTCATCTTCCAGCTGGTTTTACCCCACACACACACACACACACACACACACACACACACACACACACACACACACACACACACACACACACACACACACACACACACACGTCAACATTTCTTTACACATCCGTCTGAACGCTCTATGACTCATCGATTTGATCTTCACAGAGAGGAGGTGGCAGGATTATGCCTGCATCTGTATGATCCCTGTATTATCTCGAGATACAACAGTGCCTCTGGAGGACTGTGGAATTGAAAGCATATATTATATGCTGCCAGGAGTTTAAGTGATTTCAAGGCCAGCCTGGGAGATGTGGCTGCATGAATGATGCTTCCTCAGTGATGTAGAGGGTCATTGAAGACTGCTGGAAACAAAGATAATTAAACAGGATGATGAAGTTGTCATTATTTCATTATTTTGTGCAAAATGTCCCTTAAAACGAACATTACTGCCACGGACAAAAACTCCAAGACTAATTACAGTTTTTCTCAATCGCTAAACCCACTATTTAGAATCAAAATTCCTTTCATCAAACCAACAGCACAGCCATCGAAACAGAAAACCAATATTCTCTACAAACAGTATAACCATTTAATCATTGATATCACACAAAATGCAGATGCTAAGCAGTGCTTTTGGGCAAAACAGTATCACACAATTCCTCTAACTGAAGTTACAATTCTCTACACAAACATCAAAAATCTTTTGTGTAATCATGTCTACAAAACAAAATAATCTTCTCACAGTGGGATAATACTTACTCCTCATAAACTTTAGACCATAGCTACACTAATTGACACTTGTGTGCAAATATAACACTTGTTATCAGTACAATTCACCCCATTAAAAAAGGTAACTGCATGGAATGTACTTGTATAGCCTTACATGTAATGACTGAAATGGGAGACATATAACACGCAACGTGTCCTTAGCTCCCTTGATTCCTGTATGACCGACTTGTGCCACCAGAAGAAGAGGGATCAAGTGAGGGTCGGTTCACGTGGTCATATGGAACCAATATGGCAATTCCACCAACTCTACGTGACGGTGAGGAGCATGGTTGTGAGGCCTCATCCACAAATGGCCATGGAATTCTCCCCCATACTCCCCATTTTCTAACCCCATTGAGGAAATTCCCTTCTCCCTGGAGATGGAAGGTTTTATGACCATCATCCCTCAATGAACAGAAATGCCCCCTTTTGACGCAATGAATGCTGGCTGTCGGGATATCTCTGCGGAATCCGTCAGGGTGGTGTCGACAACGCAAGAGATATTTCACCACCCGCTGCCTTGGCAAGGGAAGACACACGCTGTGACGTAGATGAGGCTATGTGGCCAGACAGAGCCAAAGAGCAGATCCAGTAAAAGCTATATAATTCGATCATTCTCTGCTTTACTGCTGATTTAACATCATTTACCCATGTTATTTTTTTCCCCAAGTGTATTGCTATTCATCTTTTGTTTCCTGTTACGGTGCTCTTCCTGAAATGAAAGAAATAAAACGAAAACAATGACATAGTTACCAGTAACATACTGTTTTTTCCTTATATGTAAATTTGTTTCTCCAACTTGTCAGTTTTTCTCCCCGTTTCAGTT
>NW_011338261.1:286423-295276 GCF_000735185.1 Notothenia coriiceps
GAACAGGGAAAGGGAGGTGAAATAAAGCGCCAAAGCGAGTTCAGATGAGAAACAAGAGTGTGTGCGCGGTGTGTGAAAGAAACAAGTGTGTGTGTGTGTGTGTGTGTGTGTGTGTGTGTGTGTGTGAGAGAAACAAGAGTGTGTGTGCAGTGTGTGTGTGTGTGTGTGTGTGTGTGTGTGTGTGTGTGTGTGTGTGTGTGTGTGTGTGTGTGTGTGTGTGTGTGTGTGTGAAAGAAACAAGTGAAAGTAAGGATGATCTGGAGAATGTTTTGTATGTGCACAAGAAGAAAAACAGGACTTGGTTGACTTTTTTCAAAAACAACAACCAACTAAGTTCCCCTTATATACTTTATGCAACGTTCACCTATTCTGTAAGGTCTACAATCATGTTTGATCCTACTGTTCTTGTGCACAGTCAAATATCAGTTTATTTAGATCAGATACACTGATGCCCTTCCCCCTCTCTTTCTATTTCAACTCATCTCGGCCTCCTTCCTCATAAAATATTTTTTATTTATCCCCCTTTCACCTTTCTGCTCCTCTCCCTCCCATCCATCACTTCCCCCTCCGTTCTCACTCTCTCTTGCAGCCTATCCGCTCTTTGCCCTGCCATAATATCTCACAACGGTCTTTTAATGTTGATTTGCCTGGTGCACATGTACTGCCATAAGTCTCTGGGATTACTGGCACAGCTGTCATACTGATCCCCCTATCCAAGCAAACAGGGAAATCGGTGTATTTTTCCACCAACTGGCAGTGATCGCCTGTAAGTGGCAAAATAAATCACCCAGCTTTAGAGTTTTATGATGCTTAGAGGGATAGCAAATCAAAAAGGATTGACAATATCGGTTTTTGGCCTTCCTTAGAACTACCTTCAGTTTCATAAAACAAGTCAAACACCTCAGAAGCATATTGGTTGTGTCTGAAAAAGCAAATGTAAACAAACACTACTTCTTAAGCATAATTAGACCATATATATATATATATGGTATATTTCACAGAGCATTACATCAGGGAACCTCAGTGCAATCGACTGTTCCCTAAATCCTTCCCTCTGAATAGCGGGTTTCCTGCGGTAGCTTAGCAACAAGACACTAACTAGGCACTGGCGGCCTTTCGAGCTTGGTTTACTTCACATGTTGAAGTGTGTCGATGGGACTTTAATATCAGATATTCCTTTTTTTGATTATTGTAAAAAACTGAAAGAACAAGACCAAAAGTGGTAGGAATGTTTACTGCAGATTTCCCACATAAACTTAGCCACCATGATGTTATTTAATGGTTTGTTGACTACAGTTGTTATGCCTTCAGTTTGGCACCTTGGTTGTCGCCATCTCGTTTTTCTTGTATCCAAAGGTGACCATGTTTGGACGTTAGCAAAGCATATACAAAAAAAAAAAAAAATATATATATATATATGTAAGAAACCCCAACTTTCATGAACAAAAAACACACTGCAAGAAAGGGTTAAAGTTCTTGGACATATAGAAAATAAAGTATGATGCATGTTTTTTTTTACAAAATAAACATCATTCTGTTTTGGAGAAGATATGAAACTAGCTATTGAAACCAAAAACTCAATAGGAAAATGTTTACTGAGAAAATCCAGTGAGAAGTAAAAATGTGCTTTTATCCAATCTGATTTCTTTTTGCAACCAGTCCCCTTAAAGACTATTAGACATGGCTAAAGGGACATTGGCTTGACTTTTTCAGACCCAAATGTTGTCTCAGTGATAAATTCACCATTCTTACTTTATGTGCCATATGAGAATGGAGGCGTAGCAACAGTCATTAAGGAGGCAGGGCCTTTTGTTCCTTTTTATTCTTGCTTTAATGTCACCATTTGTTTATTGTTCCTCACTGGAATGAGTGGCATCTTTTAAAGAGCTGTTCATGTTGTTTTCCAGCACTTGTTGGTTATATGGGCTATTTACTACACTTCATCACATGCTGTTTTTTACAGGATCCTTTTATGGACTTTTCTGCTTCACTGGACAGTTTTAAGTGGGGAATAACATGAGGGATGGACAGGTAACATGCTACACACAGAAGCCAGTCTTTGTCCTCATATTACCCCTCTCTCCAAAGGTTCCCTTGTTGTGGTCTCATAGGTTTCCACACCAATCTTTAGTCAAGCAGCGAGGAATTATAAGTCACTTCTTCCAAGAATATTTACTTGGCTAGAGTCACATTTTAAACAATATGTTTATCAGTTTTAGTCACACTTTGATGCAATTTCTGGGAAAGTCATATTTATTTTGGCATTTCTTACCAGATTATTCTGGTAGCAAATTACTGTAATTGCCGGAATACTGTATTTACTTTAATACTGACGACTTTTAGTTGGCAACTACACTATTTTGAGAAAAGGAGAAAGAAGAGAGAAACCAGTTGGCTGGTCAGTGAGTTTAGTGGGCCTCATTAGAGATGAAGCCTCATAAAAGAGGATTGTCCCTAACAACCCGGCGCTATTACCTCGGTGGGCCAACGGGGGCAATGGGGTCCAGAGAGGATAGGCTTGGATGAATACATCAGGATTAGAGGTGCCCCACTCCGGTCACTGGAGCTACTCTGTTGTTTATCCTCCTAGAAAAGATTTTTCTAGATGAAACAGTTACCCTGAAAATCAGTAACATTAATGGACTCACCCATTAGACCAACTGGCCTCGGTCCAGGAAAGGATAAAGGGTTTAATAATTAATGGAGGACATTTCTGTTTCTCCAGCATGCTTCCAAAGGCTGAGCTCATTGTTAGAAAACAATATGCTAAAAGTATACATTGAAGCCAAAAGGACATATTGATTATGTACACAGAGCCATTTGTTTTACGAACTTATGTAAAATTGAGCATAATAGCTATCTTAGAACTTTAGGAAATACCTGTCTTAAAATTAGGCCCATTTAACCCCTTTAAACTCACAGTTAAACTCACAGTTAATTTCAAAATGTAAGGAATAGATTTCTATACTAATAATTTCTCAGACTGCTGAGATGACCACTAATGAGACTTCCTTGGGTATACAACTTGCAGGGAGGGTTCAGGGAAGTCATCTGTGGAATAGGAAATGCAATAAGAGGATGTTCAAAACAACTGATAAGATCAACAAACCCTTGAGTCAAAGCTCTCCCTCTTCCTCCACTCTCCATCAAAGCATTCAGATCTCTTTCATCCTCATCTCAATGCAGTTTCAAGGTGCACCGTATCATGTCCAGGTACTCAAAAGCCTTTTGCTTTTTTATACATTGCCGTATAAAAGCTCTGGAGAGATATCTTTTAAAATGATAAACTCCCCCACAACAAAGTTATCGTGACCTTGGCTCAGGACAGAGTCCTCAGGCAACCTAAGTGAATTAATTCAGGTCACTTATGTGTCCATTCAGTCTCTCAAAGATCTCTCTTCTTCCTTTTCCTTCCACTTAATGGCTGAAACCTCATATGAATCACCATATGTTTTAATATATGGGCTATTTGTTTTGGACTGGGTTGGCATATGATTTAAACCTTGTGTTATTCATGATAATTTGTATAGAATGCATTTATTTGTGCATTTATCTGTTTAATCTTTGGCTGTGCATATGGAGATAAAATATTCACAGGTGTGTTTTTTTTGCCTAATTTGTTTCTTTGGATTTCCACTTGTTTCAAGTGTTTCAGCTCCCAGCAAATTACATTTATTTAAAGGTCCCATGTCATGGCCATTTCTACTGATCATAATTCCATTGTTGAGGTATACTAAAATAGATTTATACTGTGCAATTTTCCAAACTCACATTGGTTTCTTGTACAGCA
Source organism: Notothenia coriiceps (assembly GCF_000735185.1). Lineage (NCBI taxonomy): Eukaryota > Metazoa > Chordata > Actinopteri > Perciformes > Nototheniidae > Notothenia > Notothenia coriiceps. The sequence continues at coordinate 290,214 of NW_011338261.1, forward strand.
TCTCTGTAAAGTATGTGTATTCACCGGTATTCAGTCTCTGTCCTAAACGGCTTGTTGGAGCTCCTACACCCCCCCCATCCCTGTGAGCACAGTGTGCTCTGATTGGTCGGGAAGTTGCGAGGCTCGTTGCTGCGATCTGCTGCGGGGAGCGGACTGGCTTCCAGGTCGGTGTCGATACAGCGAGAACAAGCTAAACTCATCCTGAGCACACACAAACACTCACAGCCGAAGTAAAAACAATAAGTGTGGCTTGGTATTGAGTAAGAAAAAGGTTTATAACGCTGTGAGCATGGGTCTGCGGAGAGCATTTCTCCGCGATCCCAACTTATTAGCCCGAAAAACGTTTACCCATTTAAACAGTCGTGGTAATTAACTTGTTTGTTTTAAACATCATAAATACACAAACAACAATGAATACTTACAGGTTGTGTACCGAATCTCCCGCTGGTCCAAACAAAGTATAGGAACAGCATCGTTCTTCAGTGCCCTACGCTGTACATACTGTATCTGGCATGAATCGCTGAAAGGTTTGGGAAGTTTTGTTTCGTGAAATGCTGGCAGAGGGTGCGGCCATAGCTCTGGGCGTGGCTACTGGCTATCCCTATGTAACGATACCCAGGAAGAAAATGAGAAATCTCCAACGAGGCGTTTTGGGGAGGTCTTTTCTGTGTTAGAGTTTTACTTTGAGGGCTTTTGACTCTGCAGACCGTTTACATGCATAAACACCTTCATAACACACAAGGGGACGGGTAATAACCGGAAAAGCATGACATGGGACCTTTAAACATGACAAAAACCTATTTTAAAAAGCCTTTTGTTAATGAGCACATAGTGAAAACATGACAAGCTGACAAAGAAAATAGAAACTTGTTAACAGTGAACGGTCACATCCAAACAAATATTCTTTGGCGTATCCTCAGAGGTATTTCTATACAATACATAGTGAGTCACTGAAATAGATTTATCAAATGTCAAAAAGAGGAGCAAGCTGAAGAGTCTTTGACACTGTGAGCCGGGTTCCTTGGAGAGGAGGAGTCAGTCACGGCGCTGTGTTTCTGCATGAATGGTCAGGCTGTTCTCTGAGGCAGTGACGTATCCGAAAAATGTCAGAGCACCGACACAGTGGTAACACCGCTGGAGCCCACAGCTGTCCAAACCGCCAACATTTCAGCTCACTCTTTTCTCTATAATATTGCTCTTCTTTCATATGCTCCAGATTACACTACTGGTGAAATGCACTGCAGAGGGAGGCAATATGGAAAGTGAAGAAACATGTTTCTTGTGATTTACAAGCTTTGAATTAGTCACAGGATTGAGATACGCCTTTCTGTGTCATGTTTAGATAAACCAAGACCTGATCAATGTTTTTCTTTACTTTCTCTAACTAACCTTTTCAAATCTAAAGGTCACCTGGGTGGATGTTACATGAAGGTCTACTTATGCCTTCTTTGTGTCCTTTTAGAATGTTTTCATGACCTGCAATCTATAACCAACATGATGTCTGAAGCCCTGCAGAGCTGACATTTGTCGCTGCAAAAGACTTGTATTACAGACACAATGACCAACCTGGGGAGAGAAGGGCACAGACAATTTGAAGACATTTGGTATCACTGCCATTATAATGGCAATCAGCGAAATGCATAAAATATCAAAATATTCCACAAACATCAGGCCCCCATGGCTGTATACAGATCATAATAAAACAGAGAGAGCTCTCTAATGGTTCAACAGAACATAACAATCATAACACACTGATAGCAAAATTATATTCACAGCAGAATCAAAGCCAGTGGAGGCTGAGGAAAATGAAAGGAAACTAACAACAATAACAATCGCTTGACACACCTAATTCATAAAAAGGATAAATCAATTTCTTTACATGGGCAGAGATTAATATTTTAAGGAACATGAGTATTTGCGTTCTTTCTGAGATTTAGACGAGCAAATCAATAACACTCATGTCACACATGAGACGTTTAGCTTATCTTAGCTTAATTTAGCTCAGTGTAGCTTAGTTTAGCTTAGCTTAAAGACAGAGGATTCGGGGTAAGAGCTAGCCAGTCTTTTTTATGCCTCAAATTTTCTACATTTTATAAAGTTATATGATAATACATTATTTAGTGAGCTTTTTGTTACCTTTGTACAAAGCCAGGTTAGCTGTTTAGTGTGTCTTTATTCTAGCCAGCTGCTTGGTAGCGTTCCATATTTCAATATCTTTCTCTAACTCTCAGAAAAAAAAGCCAATAATGAACGGTACAAAGGTTCAGCTCCATTAATGTTAATTCTGACATTTGTTTCTCGAAGATGTGGTGGCATAAATGTCAACAAGCCAACAATCCACTTAGCTTGTGATCTCTGGTCCTGAGCAAAGTCCTGGTATAGTGACATTTAGGAGTGTCCTTTGAAGTTTATAAATAACAGGCCTTTCAAACACAGACACTCATAAGTGATGACATGCAATGCTCTCTTTAGTGAGCGACATAAATGTTTTTTCTCCCAAGAGAATAGCTTTGTCTGTGTATTTCTTAACTTTAATGTTTACATATGCGAGGCTGCAAAACCACAATTAAAACCTCATTACACTTTATTTCAGCAACAACACTGGTGGGAATTTGTCTAGGCCTGAAGGAAAACTGCAAAGTGGTGACTGTGTGGAAACTGGCCCCAAAGTTAAGGACAGAATAACAAATGACATCCCCATATATACCACAGATCTGTGGAGGTCACCCTAACATTTCAGGTATGGAGAGACTGTTCAATTCCAGTGTCCAGCATTACAATGAGCTTCGGCTCTGTGTCTGTCTGAGTCGATTCTGGAGCCAGAGGAAAGAAATAGAGGTAAAAAGGGAGCTGTAAAATGAAGGCAGAGGGGTTGAGAGGTGAGTGAGGAAAAGTTAATTCGCAGTGAAAACACTGAGAGAGTGGGTTGAGGTAAAGAATTCAACTGTGGAAGTCTTGTTGTTTATCATGACTGTGACTAATGTTTTTATAATGTTTTACAGGGTTATTTATTATCTCTTTTCACACTGATTTCTGTAGTGACAAAAGAACCAATTGTGATTTGTATTTCTTATCATGCATACACTTTTTCAAACTAAAGCTTGTTTCAGTTCACTGATTGTCTTGCTCTTTGGGATTCTGGTCCATGTGCAGCTAGCTCATGATGGTGGGTGGACTCTGCAGCAGAATGAAGCATACCGCCATAACAAAGCCTATAAACTATCCGCTGACAATACGGACTTGTGTGGGTGCTTTTGCAATTTGCAATTAATCTCACATCAGAGTGCTATTACCCGATGACTCAAAGCAGCATGTTTTGACGCAGTGACCTCATAGCTCAGCAAATTTCTTAATGAAACTGACCTTCGGCAAAATTGTACAAAATGCACGAACGACACATTGTGGTTATACACGAGGATATGTGCAGGAGTTATTGTTGTCAAGTCGCAGTGACACCGAGGTCCCTTCCGGTTAACTTTAAACCTCACATTGACAATAAGACTCCAGCAAGTCATAGCACCAATGTATATTAGTTTACATTTTCTTTTGCAGCTTTTCTAGTTATTTGGTTGAACTGTGAGCCTCCTTTGGAAAGAAACTTGATTAATGACTTAATAAATGCTAAATGGCACAGTGGGTTGAGTTACAGGACAGTGGATCAGATGAAAGGCTGTGGCTCTCTATTGGTGAGCTATATGGTGCTGGATTATTTTACCTTACAGAGCCAGGCTAGCGGTTTCATCCTTTTTCCAGTGCTGTTACTAAGCTTTATAGTTCCCAGAATGTCAAACTATTCTTTCATTTTTTTTAAATAAACAGCCATACTAAAAAACAGCTGTGTGTTATTGGTTTTAATTTGGAATTGGAGAGTAATTGCAATGCCCATTCAGACATTCAAACCACATTTCCCCCCACAATGCATAACTTTACCATCAACAAGTTTTTGTTTTTGACAACTTGATTTATTATAATACAATTAAGCCTGGATTTCACCCTGATAATTATTGTTGTGATGTGTTTGGCTCTAAAAATGTGTGTTTCCCACAACATTCTGGTCTGTGAGAAAAAGTGGTGAGAGAAAGGGAAGTGTTTTAATGTCCAACCAGTAAAACGTTTTAATTGGACTAGCCTTTATACAAATCAAAGTGAATGTCAAATTGTGTACTAAAAATGCATAATGAATGAGTGTTGAGCTTATTCAAAGTGAAAATATTACTATTATACCCAGCAATATCTTTTAGAGGGCATTATCATGCCAGAGGCTTTCTTGTGGGTGCCTGATTCATTTATATTCTGGCTGCCTTAAATAGATTTCAGCCTGTCCTCCTACAAAAAACGACCGGTCGATTGTTCAGCAGCTTAATAATAATTAATAATACGACCCCGAGTCACGTTTTAAAGTGTAGAACCTCTAGTGGTCGTGTAAGAAACAACATGCTCCCGTTGATTGCAAACGCTCCGGAGGGTCGTTTATTCACAAATAACCCTCTTTGGAAAATACTAAATTGTGGAATAGTTTGGCCATTAAAATGCTTTTTGATTAGATTTCTAGCGAGAAGTGTATATTGTACTTTTGTAATCTACGTCCAGTGGATGTGTATCTATAGTTTGATATTACGAAGATGCAAGGCCGGATTAGTACCTCCAGGGGCCCCTGGGCACTGAGTGAGGGTGGGGATGTGATTCGGCTATACACCGCCGGCGCATAGTAATAAAGTTGAGCGCATACATAGTGAGACGGTTTAGAAAATATATTAATTTGACCCTATAGAAAAGCTGTGTTATTTATGGTGAAGAGTGAGTGTCATTTAAAACAATGTATGATGAGTGAGGTTGTGACCGAAAAAAAAAAAATCTTGTCACTGAGGGTCCTCTTTGCTCAAGGGCCCCTGGGCACTTGCCCAGGTTGCCCATATGGTTAATCCGGCCTTGCGAAGATGATTTGAGGTCTCGCCAGGAGAACGTGTATATACGGCAGCTTCCATGTAAAGTTAGTGTCAACCCTCACGGGGTGAAAACAGTATTTCCGGTCTGGAAGTTTTCATAATAAAACCGGAAGTATT
>NW_011338261.1:295316-297528 GCF_000735185.1 Notothenia coriiceps
TGGACAGTCAACGGAGCTCCTTCTCCAACAGACTGCTGCAGCTCCGCTGTCACAAGGACCGATACAGGAAAACATTCCCGCCCACCGCAATAACACTGTACAATAAATCACCTCTAGCTGGAAGAAAACTCTCTGCTCCATAGTTTCTCTTGGAATAAAACCACGTTGTACATTTTACAATTATATATAATCTGTTCAATATTTAATATTTAATATTAATAATCCATGTCATATATTTATGTATATATTGTGNCCGGAAGTATTCCTCTCACTGTCAAATGATTACACAGTGATATCTGCATTACTCATCCACTAAAAAACATCAGTTTATCCTTGTTAATTACACAATATTGATTGGTTTAAATTGTGTACAATGCTTTTGTGTTTTTAACCTTCGATTCGGAGAAACAAATTGTTTTTTCGGAGTTTAGACACTACAGAGTTTCCGAAGACACTACACTACCCAGAATCCCCAGCTATCGTTTGGGACTACAACATCCGCCTCGCTTTACAAAGCCTGTGATTAGTCCTCAAGCTCTGTGATTGGATGTTGGAGCGGCAGTCAGTGGCGGAGCCAGGACATGTTCAGTGGGGTGGCCAGGATGGAACCAGTGATCATTTTGGGGTGGCATTGAAATCACTATTATATGAATATAAAAATACATCTCACTAGAAAATAAGTTTTTTTTTAAGGCACCATATCCTGTGGTGACCACCTATTTAACCACTGGGACACAATTCAAACTAGGAACTACAGTTGCGGTTATTGTTCCCACATGGACATGTTATGGGTTACTTATATATAGTGTGTGCCCTCTTGGCTCTCTCTCTTGTCGACCCGGGCTGCGACCCTGCACCTTCCTTGCACCGCCTCTGACTCCATATCCTCGGCACTACACTGGTGACCCCGATACGTCTTGGGAAGTTTCCTGGACGGAGCCGAACACGGCAAAAGGAACTCGAGTTCCTTTCTCGAAATGCCGGGGTTTGATTGGAGACGTCCGTGGCTGCCACCGGCACACGGACTGAGGCTCGGTGCGCGCTCCACGGAAGGCTGGAGACGTTACTCGCTGTTTCCGCATCGGCTTTCTATCCAACGGGGGGACCATGCACGACCTGCTGGGTCGACCAGCAACCCCATTGCTACCTCATAGGGTTTGTTCTTCGGGGCGTGCGGCTGCACGTCCCGGCTGCTAACAACGTGGGGCTAACGACAGCTAGCAGCTACCCATGGCTGCCAGCTAGCGGCTAACCGCGTGGTGCTGACGACTGGTGCTGACGGCTGGCTGTTAATGGCTGTCGACGTATTTCTGTTAACATCTGACTGTTAACCACCTTTTTCTGGTGCCGGAGAGGAGGTTCGACCAGCCGGTTGACCTCATGTGGACACTCACCTTTTTCACCACCACGACGGCGGTTCCAGACGCCACTCACGTTTTCATCGACGCCTGGGTGGTCGACTCCTGGGCCCCGTCTGGCCTCTCCTGCTTCCCGGGGACGCCTCAGCGCCTGCTGAGGACTTCATGCCTCGCCGCCGCGGCACGTCTGCCTGCGGCCGGGTTGCTCTCCTGCTTCCCGGGGATACCTCAACGCCTGCTGAGGACTTTGTGCCCGCCGCCGTTGTGCGTCTGCCTGCGGCCGGGTTGCGCTCTTTCCTGTTGGGTTCTCCACGACACCTACTGCGGCCCCCTTACGACGGCCCGTTCCGGCCCGCCCCCGGTGGGGGTCCCCTCGGCTTCGTTAGGGCCCCTAACCGCTCCTGCGGCCCCCTTTCGTGGCCCGTTCCATGGCCCGGTCCTCACCTGCGACCACACCCTCGTCGGCCCCTATGGTGCTTCCTCCACGGGCGCGAGGATTTATTTTGCCCTGTTTGAATTCTGGGGGGGCTTGTGTAGTGACCACCTATTTAACCACTGGGACACAATTCAAACTAGGAACTACAGTTGCGGTTATTGTTCCCACACGGACATGTTATGGGTTACTTATATATAGTGTGTGCCCTCTTGGCTCTTTCTCTTGTCGACCCGGGCTGCGACCCGACAACATGTCTTATTCTGTTCTCTATTAAAGTACCCTTTCACATCTCCATTGCACCGCCTCCGACTCCATGTCCTCGGCACTACAACACAAATATTCCGATTTATAAAACACTGCGCACGCACGTCCTACGCCGGTTTCCCTTTATAAATCACAATCAACTCGAAATGCGGCG
>NW_011338261.1:297568-309004 GCF_000735185.1 Notothenia coriiceps
TTTCTTCCTGTTTGTCTAGAAGTCTTCTAATCAGGGCTCTATAAATAGAGAACTACATAACATTACATTACATTGCATTTAGCTGACGCTTTTATCCAAAGCGACTTACAATAAGTGCGTTCGACCAACAAGATACAAACTTGAAGAAAACAGAATCATATAAGTAGCCTACATCCGGTTTCATAGAGCTAAAACATTTCAAGTGCTACTCAACTGGCTTTAGATAAGCCAGTCCTTTATTAGTATATAAGTGCTTTGTTAATAATTCTATCGCTCGAAGTGGAGTCGAAAGAGATGAGTTTTCAGTCTGCGCGGGAAGATGTGTAAGCTTTCTGCTGTCCTGATGNCAATGGGGAGCTCATTCCACCATTTTGGTCTACTACGGCAGATGTGTAATATTTAATGCAGCCGAACCGTGTACACAATGCCGTTATGTGATTACTTCCAAAGAGAAAAGCAAGAACACTCGGAATAAAGTATTATTTTATTTCTTTTAAATGTTTTCCGATTTCATATCGCATAAACACCATATCCCAACGTGCATTGCGGCTAAAACATCCAGGATTATGGATGTAGTTCGATGTTTTAGCCTATCAAAACCTCTAAAAAAAGAAAGGTGTCTCTCAGAATCGAAAGAGAAAAACCTATGGGAAAAACAAGAAAGCATTGTACACAATTTAAACCAATAAATGTCGTATAATTAACAAGGATAAAATGATGTTTTTTAGTGGATGAGTACTGCAGATATCACTGTTAAATCATTTGATCATTGGTTTTATTATGAAAACTTCGAGACCGGAAATACTGTTTTCACCCCGTAACTTTACATGGAAGCTACCGCATATACACGTTCTCCTGACGAATTCTCAAATCATCTTCGTAATATCTATCAAACTATAGATCCTACATATCGACTAGACGTGGATTCTAAAAGTACAATATACACTTCTCGCTAGAAATCTAATCAACAAGCGTTTTAATGGCCAAACTATCCTACAATTTAGGATTTTACAGAGAGGGTTATTTGTGAATAAACGACCCTCTGTAATGTTTGCATTCATCAGGAGCACTAGAGGCCGAAAACTTTAAAACGTAATTAAAGGCCGTATTAAGCGCTTGAACAATCTACCTATTTTGTCGTATGAGTTGGAGTACTTGTTGGTAGATTTATCTTCATTTCATTTAATTTCAAACCTTTATTTATCCAGATTGTCCCTTGAGATCATAGATCTCTTTTTCAAGGGAGACCTGCAGCAATTAGGTTCCACATGAACTAAAAGATGCCGTGCAGACTGACCTTGTGAGGTGTGATTGAGTAGAGATATTATAATGCAGAACGAGATTTTGTTTGTGATTCATCCTGATTTGCATGCATTTGTGATTAAAATTGAAAGCCGGTGCTTTTAGTCTAAAGCAACAGAGAAGCTAAGATGTGTCTGGGTAAATTAGAAGCTTGTCGGTGTCTATTTTATGAATATAGTTTAAAAGATTGCTTTTGACCAGTTTTATGTTTCTCTGCAATTGATGTATCAGAAGCGCTTTGAAGAACAATCTGCTTTTGTGTTTCTTGCCTTCTCGACACCCTCTGGGCACAAATGACTTTTCTTTCAACTGATCTTCAGACGATTTTAGGTTGTCAGCAACATGAAACGGTCAAGTGCACTATTGCCTCAGTTATCATGTTGTCAGAGGTCCCTCATGAATACCAGTCAGACAATACCATTTTACTGTCATTTGCCCACTTCAATAGTGCTGCTTCAACTTCATCAAGAACACACAATTTTTCGTTCATTAAATGAGAAAAATGTGACATTAAGGAGAAAGTTCACAGTAGAATTTCACGTCAAGCCAGCAGGCAATATGTTGGTGCAGCAGCTATGAAAGTACTCCACTGAGAGGGAGCAATTTTGTGATTTGGTCTTAGGGAGAAGAAAATTGCTATTTTTAACAACAGCTGAACCAGCATTAGATGAGAAAGATTGGCTCTCTTGTTATTACACATTGATGAGAAGGCACATTTTTACCCAAACTATACCAAAAGTATAGCTTATGTGTCTTAGAAAAATGTTAATTCGTTTTCAAGTAGCTAAATTACTTTGTCTGCTTAGTTTTCTAGGCATTGATTTTTTAAAAGGGCATCATCTTCAACCCAATGTTTGGGTTATGAATGAACTGTTGAACAGTGGCTGGAAGATGAGTTCATGCTATAGTGGCAACGTGAGCCTAGAAGTATGACGTCATGTGATATTTATCTAGAATGTATAGAGATTAAGATTATGTATCTTTAAAGTATCTGTAAAGAACGAACAATAATTCCTTAGGATATTCTACAATCATTGTAATGGCTCAGGGAATAGGTATCTTATTTTTGTTTGAATGCATTGTATAGTCATGTACAGTATGACTTAGAGAAAGGTATTGTTTTATCCACCCATCTATGTTTTAATAAATGTTGTTACATTTTTAAGACTGTCATTCCTTAGTTTAAAGCATAGACTGGTTTAAAGGTCCAGTGTGTTCAGGGGAATTTATTGCAGAAATTAAATGGGATTAAAAATGAAAAATCCTATATTCGTTATACAGCGGGGAAATTCACAATACAATATTATTTTTTATTAGTGTATAATTTAGTTTAGTTTATTTGTTTATAGTGTCGTGGACAGTCCCCATTAATCAACTGTCACAAAAAACAGTAAATGGGGCAACTTTAGCCAACATTTCTAATTTCAAGCTGTTGTCACCGGCCAGATGACACCTTTAAAATCACAATACATCAACAACATTAGTTATAATAAAAGGATGAAAGACAAATAGATAGAGGCGAAAAAATAAAAGAGAATAATAAAATGCAAACAACACGTTATACATAAATGTCACATATAGCACATCACAATCACATAAAATCACCTTAAATTAAGAATATTTGTGTATCTGTTGGATTCATGTATACAAAGCAGGTGATCTCACTGAGTTGTTTCTACAATAGATTTGATTGGACGAAACCAAACTTTAAAGATGATGTTTCACTAGCTTTTCTGCAAACCTTGAAAGGAGGGGAAAGTGGAGGGTCCTCAGTCGGCTACAATATCAGACCTCAACGCTATAGTTGCTGCCATGAATGAGATAAATTGAAATTACAACACAATGCTGACCAAAGTAATCTGCTTAATTGTGTATACATTTATTCTTGGGAAAAAACCTGTTCATTTTCTATCATTTTAATTTGAATATCAGTGCTTTGAGCATACGACCTGTCAACGTCTAGGACTGGAACTTCAACGCCTTGTGGAGATTAAAAGCTGAAAGTGAAGAAATGCGGGAAAATCGATCAAAAATAAATCTATTTACGTCATCAACTAATGCCCACATCCTTTCATTGTGAGCGAACTCATTTCCCTGGAGACTCATCAGAATGACAGATGGAGGGTGCCAAGGTAGACAGCAAACTCATAACTCAACACGGTGCAATAGAGAGGACAGAGTGGTACAGAACTTAGCAAGACATCTTACATCTATTTAAGGAATTCAAAAGCATGAACTCTGCGAGGCAGGAAAGGAATATTTATTGGTTTATACCAACAATTTCTCCTACTAGCCTGTAATGACTTTTAAAAAATTCTGGCTGTAATCTAAAAGTTAATTTACCTTTTTAGGCTCCAGTGAGAGCTTCACAGGTGCAGAGCTTGAACACATTACTGTCTTATGGAGCATGGAGTCCCTCAGTTATAATATAATTACAGTTAAAGGCACATCCTATGGAGTATTGCTTTTCGCTACTGAGAATATCCCAAAAATAGATTTTTATAAGGATAACAAATATATTTAGCATTACCATATAGTTCAATGGGGCAATCACAACGATTATATTATATTTTAATACATTTAAATAAACAGAATAAAAAGTAGAATTGGATTTAAAAACTAGTTTAACAGCCTTATAAAATCTTAAAATCCAAAGCTATCTTAAATACCAACAAGCAGACAGAAAAAACATTTTTCTCTGTTCCTATTAACTATGTAAACATTTAAAAAAACGTCCCCATCTGTGGCAGTTCATTTGAACAAACATCATCTGCCCATCCTCACGACACAGAGAATAAATCCCTCTCCAAACATTGTTTTTCCCCCTCAAAAACATGTACCAATCACAGCCATACTATTGACCAGAAGCAGATTCTGAAGCCATTCAATTTTCCAGGACACAGCACAGGAGCAGACCTCATATTTGCTATAACTACAAAGTACGAAACAGGCAGATACCAAAGAGGCTTTACAAAGCCCAGCAGGGCCGGCTGATTGTCCACGTCCACCTTCCCTTGCCAATGAGCCAAACACAGATGATGTAATGGGCATCATCAAACCCAGCATTGTTAGAGCACTGGTGCAGTGTTTTCTCTATCATCTTAATTGGGGCACAGGGACATATGCTGGGCAAGTCGCAAAAAAGAAAGTTGCTTTAGTGTCTGTGTGTGTGTGTGTGTGTGTGTGTGTGTGTGTGTGTGTGTGTGTGTGTGTGTGTGTGTGTGTGTGTGTGTGTGTGTGTGTGGGTGGTCTCATGAAGACTCAACAATAATGTATCTGATCAACACTCTTTTAATTCAATGCATGCTTATGCTCAAAGGTGAAGTGCATGCAGTTCAACAGGCTACATGTTTCATCTCTGAATGTATTGTATGTGTAAGGGTTCAATGTTGTCAGGCTGGTTAGTTGTAATGCAATATGGTGTAATTATTTTACCCGCCAAATTTCTGGCATAGACCATACATCATACCTAAAGATTCACATAGTCTAAAATGATGCAAGACAAATAGAAAGAAATGTATTTTTATTTTGATCATAACATTTTTAAATAAATGTTTTGCACAAAATAAGTGTTTTCAGCTAACAGTTCATAAGTGAGATTAAATGCATAGAATCAATAAACAAAAATGCAACGTCATGCAACATAATTAAAGGATATACAGTAGTGTTTGTAACCTGAGATGGTTTCTAGAGTTTGGAGTTTGCTTGGTGCACATGCTGGTGACAGTTGTATGTGAGTCCTCTAACAACACAATGCTAACAGCCCAACTGTCACAATAAATCCCACCAAGACACTTTTTTGTATGCAGCCTGTGACATCTCAAGCTTAGCAACAATCTCTCTCATCACATTGATAATGACGATGTGATTTCCCAACTGCTGTGAGACATCTTACATGAAAATATGTCCAAAGCACGTCGGCAGTCTCGCTGCAATTATCCTGCATGGTCCTGCTGAGACTATCAGTCTGATTATAATGTAGCTCACTTCCTCCACTGGAGCTTTATCACTTCCACAGGGCTTGTTGTTAACACATGTTGGACTGAGACGGTGTAGGCGGATGGACAGATCACCAGAGGTGCACAGCGCTCCAGGAGAAAACAACAGAGAAAGGACACAAGCACCCAAAGGTGCCTGGTTCGCACCAGGAGAGGAGCTGACAGGTGTAGGCTCAGCTGTCCCAATAGTGCACAGCTCTTTCACGGTGGATGTGAAAGAGGATGACTCTAAGAACCTCAGGCAGTATTTAGGCTCTATGCAACATTTACATATGCGGTTATTTCTATTATCTCAGCAAATATTTCTCTTCTTCAATGAGTTCTAATGGAAATAGCAAACACAATACATTTATCTTCTAAATCAGAGACATTTTAGAGATCATAAAAGCATTGAAGATAATGTAATAAAGTGTGTGTGCACTGCATAACATGTTTTAAAGATGTATTTAAATTAACAAATGTAGTATCTGAATGCTTAGATAAAGAGTGAATAAGTTACATATCTTACAAACCACAAAAATTACATTGTGTTTTAAAATGTCATCCGCCAATTTCTTCCTTAAACACAGATGTGTTTCTGTGGGTATTTGATCAATTATAATGAGCAGATATCTGTGTTTATATTGCTTATTTTCTCAGGAGGTATTCACTTGATGAGTGAAAACAGATTAAGAGGGATTTAAATATCGGCTTTTCACAGACCATTGATCCAAAGCATTAGCTTCATGGACCACAGAGAGAACCAGTGAATGTCATTAATGAGTCAGACCTGACACCAACTGAGCCTTGACTCAGAGCTCAGTGTTTACATATCTCCGGAAATGCATGACTTCACTCATGTTACAACGGATACATTTAATAAAAAAAAGAAGAAGATTTTTCAATGAGATTAAATGAGACGTGAGGTATAGTAGTCGTCCTGCTTTCAGCCGCCGCCTCTCTGGTAATGATATTATGTTACCAAGGTTTCTACCAATGTCACTCAGTCTCCTTGAAATATACTCTGCAAAACAAATTATTAGTATACGAAAGGAGACAGGGTTGCAAGGAGACGTGAGACAAATACACACACTGACAATTTACTCGTTTTATGTAAAAGCTAGTTAGAAAGCTAGGGTTTACTCATCATTATGCGCTATGTGGGATCTGCTGGAAGATACTGTAAACACTGCAGGACTAAACAAAACAAAAATGCAATTAGCATGTTGTTTGGCAGTATCTGACTCGGTATCATGAGATTGTGACATGTTGATGAAAAAAACTCATGCGTGAAATGCATATTTAATAACGCCAAATTGAGATTTGCAGCCAAATATATTCAAACCCATAACTAGACGGTGCTGTAAGAATGTGTTTCTGTTACATTTCTCAAAAGTGTTTGACGATCAAAAGTGAGATATGCAGTGTAGAAAACACTCAGGCTGCCACATTCCTTTTAACTCACTGTTTCACCACATTCATGATTTTATGGACATGATATAGCCCTACTGTCCTATCAATAGCATCTAAACGTAAACAAGCGTGCTTACTGATGCTGATTAAGAGTTTTCAGGTTAGACCTCATATCTTTGGTCAGTGGGAGGATAGCGGCGCACAAAGATGAAACGCAGACAGAGGGAGGACATGCAGTCAGCTAATGGTTTATAACTCATGAAAGCTAAATGTTGTTACAACTGAAACATGTTATGATTATTATTGGAAACTACAGGCCGCAATGATGTTTATGTGGTTGTTAGACATGTCTCCAAAACAGTGGGTGGATTTCTATAACATTTTCTACAGAGATTCATCGTTTGCAGAGGTTCCTTTAGTGATCCTTTGAGAATCAATCTCTAGTGCCGTGAATAACTGAGAGGTTTTACATGTTAAGAGATATATCTTAGTATAGGTTAAAACATTATTCCTGCTAAAAAAACTGCATCATAGACTGTATGTAAGACGTGAACATTGTTATTAGGACTGTGGTTTTGAAGATGGGTCATGTTTTCATAGACTTCTTGTTACGTGCCGCAGTTGGTGCTTGTGTGTGTGTGCTTTTGTGTGTGTTTCTCTCTCTCTCCCTGATTGTCTCGAGGTGCAGCCTCTCCCTCAGGTGCTCCCAATCCCCAATCAGGGCCTCCATAAAGGACCTGAGGAAGGCTGCAGTGGTCTCTCTCCTTCTCCTCTGGCTGTATGTTCGCAGCATGTCTCTGTCTCTGTCTCTGTCTCTGTGTAAGGCCTGTGTTTTATAAATTATTAGGAGTTGTGTTCCTGTACACTTTGGTAGATTAGTTTACTGCGCAAATTGGCTGGTGAGCCTGTGTTCTTTTTGTCCATTAAAAAACCTGCTCGTGGCTTCAGAGATCAGTTTCCTCTGTTTTTTCTCGTTCCTGGTCGATTCTGTGTTTTGTTACTCCCCTTCGTACTCCTAGATTTGGAGGGAACGTAACACTTCTTTTTTTTTTTTTGTGACCAGGTTTTTATTGTTTTTTTTTTGCCCTCACAAAAGGAACTTATACAGATACAAATTATATAAACAATATAGACAATACAAAAAGAAAAAGAAAAGACAAAGAAAGAAAAAATATAGGGAATCCCTTATGCCACCCTGTCCTCCCCCTCTTCCGCGAAAAGCACCCTTTTATGATGTTTCTGTAGGTCAAGAGAAGAATGTCATTAAACAATACAATACTTGGGAGACAGGGTATGTGAACTCCAATAATCTCAGATACAATGTCAATAACCTGTTTCCAGAACGTTCTTACTGCAGTACATTCATAAACCATGTGTACATATGTGCCAATAGTCTTTTGGTTACAGAGAAGGCATATGGGGCTTGGAATCATCCTTAATTGACAGCATTTTCTGATTGACAGGTAATATCTGTGTATCATACTGTATCAATTGGTGATTGTGGTTACGCGATGTTAAGGAGATATTAATCCATATTTTCTTCCAATTAATAGTCTGCTTATCATTTTTTAGATCTGCGTTCCATACTGCAGAGATGCCAATATATCCGGTTAATTTATCTTGCAGCTTTTTATATATATATATGAAGTAGTGCCGCTCACACTGTTTGGACTTAATATGACCTTAACTAATTGATGTGTTGGCAGAGGTTGATTCCAAGGAACTCCATATGTGCGCATGGCAGTACGTAGTTGCAAATAGAAAAAGAAAGAAGATCCAGGCACATTATAGTGTCTTTCAATTCTTGGAAGGACATCAAGCCGTTGTCGTTGGTTATGTCAGAAAGATAATGTATTCCTCAAGTTTGCCATTGTGGGAATTGGATTGCTTTTTTCCCAATACGTAGTAACTGGTTATGAAAAATGGATATGTTACTATGCCAATCTACAGACCAATTGCACAATTTCTCCACATGTTTCCACACTTTCACAGCATGCTCAATAATTGTTCCAAATGTTTGCATACAGTCATATGGCGACATTGCAGAAAATAAGACATAACCATTTCTTAAAGTGATGATGGACGCCCGGTCGTTTCTCTTTACTGGGTTGAGTCGTTCTTGCTATAATATGGATTACAACAGCAGTCAAATAGGGCTTTCCACTGTGCACTAACTCTACCTCTGCACAACACAACTGATGGTCTCAAACACATTAAGAAGGCAAGTAATTCCACACATTGACAAAAAACATTGAATGAGAAGGTGTCCAAACTTTTGACTGGTACTGTATATAAAACACACACATTTTAATACTGACTCGTCGATTTCTAAAGAAGGACACACCTAAGAGTACACAGGAAATGAAGGTGATGAACTCGAAAGTGAAGTCGACTCGTCGACTTACAAAATAAGAAGTCGTTGATGCAACACCTAGTGACTGTCTAAGTACAGAATAAAAAGTCACTTCAAACTCGGACTACGTCAGGAGACCAGAGAAAGGGTTAGTCGTGACATGAAGTCACAGTCCCAAGTCTTCTCATGAAGTTACAGTTCAAGTCTTCTATGAGTCACAGTCCAAGTCTTCTGAGAGTCACAGCAGGAGTAGAAACCAAACATTTGACGAGAGACCTAGACTCAAGGACCGACAAGGACAGGTAGACTGTCAGTAGAGGTAGTCGAAGAACAAAGGTACACCAAGTCAAACAGAACACTACTCCAGCAGCTACAACTGACTCCAAAAGAGAAATAAGATAGAAGTGAGAAGATACACCAGTCCTCACTTTAACCTGAACACTATAGTCGGAGGAGGTCGAGACTTCGACGAGAGGAGACTGACTAGGACTCAGAGGACAAGACGAATTACACACCCCCCCGTGACCCAAAGATGACCATCTGACCACGAGGTGAGCGACGACCAGTCCCTTTCGAGAAAGAATTGGTGGTGGTGCGTCGACCTGAGACGTCCTTTGTTTGTCATTCTTGTTTGACAATTCACAATCGTTAAATTTTTGAGATTAGTAATCTAACCCTCTGTAAAACATCGGAATGGAAGTACAAACAAAAATATTAAAGTGTAATAGAAAGATCAGTAGATAACGCATAAAAACCAACAGTATAAGGTGGAATACATCAGTCGAAAGGGTGTGAAGGTCAATTACTTTCCCAAAAAAGAAGACCGAATCGTGATCGACGTTACACGTTATTTAACGTCAAACCCTTAGTAAGGTCTAATGTGCATGCGGATGTCATAGCACTTTTATGAGCAATTTTTAATTTAACGTAAAAGTTTTGAATTAATTATATGTTTATTAATGGGTTCAATTCGACTCGACAAAAGTTCAGAGACTGAACTTTTTGTAAAGGTCTTGTTTACTGGGTAATTGATGTAGAAAGATCTATTCCCTATTATTATTAGAAAAAAGAGTTTCATTGACTATTTTGACACTCCAACCTACTTCCTTCAGTCTTATTTATACTACAAAACAAATAAAAAATGTCTTTTAAAGGTCAACCTTGTATTCAATTTTTATGACATTACATATCACAGCAGGGCAGGTTTTTAATAAAAAGTGAATATCACTTATTGATGGAACCATATACATCCATCTGCATTTTCGAAATACTTTAGGTTTAATGTTATATATATTTTCATTGGTGGACATAGCTCTAACTACGGTTTTGTTCACTCGTAAAACTGGGAAAATCTCTCCAATCGTTTCTTCTTCTTAACGGTAGGAGACCCCACTGAAAACCCACCTTTTCACTCGCCAAAATGGCAAAGAGACTTGGTAACAGGCTAAAACCCCACTAACCTGTAGGAAAGACTGGCAGGATCCTCGGTTATTCTTAGCTCCCCTCCAAAAGTTGTTATCTGTGGGTTACAATTGTGTTTTGTCCACCCTCGAAGGAACGTGTTACCTCAAAACGGTACTCACTTCGGTATACGAGAGCGAGACTGTAACCTTTGCCTTTTCGTGGCCCAAAATAACGATACCTAATAGTTCGTCTTAGTAAAATTTCCCCTTGTGTCTGTGTAACCCTAATTGGATACCCTAAATTGAAAGTCTCGCAATTACGGTATCTTTCTGCTAAAAAACCCTGGACTGTTGCTGGTCCCATCCCGTTACCAACCGGCCAAAATGATGGGATCGCTGTGTTACAAAAACTAAAAGGACAAGAACAATAATAGAGGGGCGCTCAAAGAATAGTATCTCACTATTACACACATGGGTAGCTAAGAACACAGAAGAGTGGACTACGTTTAGCCTTACCCAAACCTACACGGTCTTTTTCCTAGTTTATTATTCCCAAAATACTCACTAAAGACACGTCATTAGACAAAATCTTTACAAGCGTAAGCAAGGGGATTAAGTCTCCGAGTCCGGGCAATCGTTAACACCAAATTTTTTTTTTTTTTTTCTAGTCAATTCTACTTCAAAGAAGGGCCAACCGTTGACCTATATTTATAATATCAAATAATTATAATTCTAGTGAGTCTGTGAACAAAGGAGTCTACTGTGCAAAAAAGGGAGGCCATTAGCCCCCACCGGCCACATCATTTCTCCAAATTGTCTTGGTAAAATGTCGGTGGAAGAATACATTTTTCATTCTACCACCCGGTCATTTAAAGGGGACAGTCACACGGTTAAAAACAAAAGAACTATAAAGCATACAACGTTAAAATGACGGACATGTACAAGTTTCAACGGCGGAAACATATTTTAACTAATATCTACTCCCTTT
>NW_011338261.1:309049-309345 GCF_000735185.1 Notothenia coriiceps
AACAGGTTATGAAAAATTGGTAAGTTACTATGCCAATCTACAGACCAATTGCACAATTTCTCTACATGTTTCCACACTTTCACAGCTTGGCCAATAATTGGTCACAATGTTTGCATACAGTCATATGGTGACATGGCAGAAAATAAGACATCACCAAGTTTAAGGGGATAGACTATACTTCTTTCACTTTTAATCCAAGGTACATTGGTGCTTTCATCAATCCAGTTTTTCAAGGCTCGAAGCATGAAGGAATAATAATAGAGCTCGAGATTGGGAACATTAAGGCCTCCACTGTT
>NW_011338261.1:309354-331723 GCF_000735185.1 Notothenia coriiceps
TTCTTATTGTAATTCTCCTTGGAGACAGCCTCCTTAAGTTCTGTACTGTTGTTATAAAATGCAATAACAGATGTGGTGTATTGAATTTCCATTGAATGTTTTTTTAATTACAAAAGCATTCTTTGCAAGCTCTGGTTTTTGGTTCTTTGACTGTGTCGGGAATGTTATTACCACAGATGTAATGGACGAGGAAGTTGCTGAATTCTTTGCAAAGTAAGAAGTTGAACTGCAAAGCCCTACTGTGCAAGTTAAAAAGAATACCTTCAGAATCCACTGACTAATCAAGATGCTTACAATGCCCTGTTCCTCCCTTTTAATCTATATATAATGTCTTTGATGAACTGTGTGTCCAAGATTAGAGGAAAAATTAAAAGATGAATGTATTCAGTCGAACCGAAACTTTAATAAAAATGTTCCTCATCTCTTGTTCTTTTTTAAATATGATTGCCAAACATTTCATCATTCTAAGCAAAGTGCAGCTCAGGATATCTAGCTAGACATTTCATAAAGGCTTCATTTGATGTGGAAAATCAAATTATAAAACTCAAACTTGAAAGAAGGTAAGATTATCTCTGTAATGCTTAGTTACGTCTCTGCTAAGCCTTAAGAAGAAATCATCTGTCCGCCTTAGCAAACCTCTGAGGAGAAAACACTGTGCAGGTACGTTTTTATTATAGACATCCAATTGATTTTTTTTTCAAATGCAAACATATCAACCTTTCTCGAGAATTAAACACAGATGATTAATGGGGAAGGAATATGCATGGTGGGAACACAGAAAGCTCACTGCATCTTAATAATCCTCTGTTTGTTTGTGACCCAATGCACAGCTGTCTGCCTCTCTGTTACTCCCTCTTTCTTATACTCTGGCTTCTCTGCCGCCCTGGGACCTTCTCTCTCTCTCCCTGGGCTACCTGTGCCGTATTTCAAATCTGGATCTCAGTCCTCCAGGAGATTCAGCCTCTCCTCTGGTCTCTGTCTCTGCAAGTGTGCTTGTCTGTTCTCCTATATCTGAGTGGACAACGTGCTTCATTTGAGCTTCTTGTGTTATTGCTGCCTGCTTTCTTTTACATTTCCATGGGAGACACCTGCTAGCTATACTTGACATCCTACCTGGATCCATTTTCTTCAGAGATAAGATAAGACTTTAATTATCCCGAGGGAAATAGTTGTGCCAGAGTTACACAAATACAATAAACACAGCAGCATAATAGTAAAACACTAAAAGTGCAGTAAAAAGAGCAATTAAATATGTACAGGAAACATGAAACATAGACGGTCACATAATTAATGTAAATATTGCCAGTATTTAGAAGTGCAAAAAAACGTAGTGGCAGATACGTAATTGCATGTTATCATAGATCATTATTCATAATAATAATATTGCACATGTTATATAGCAGCGAGTTTTTGTAATGATGCTAATGATATTTATATTGCAAATAGTGTTGGTGTGGAACTTCTCAGTTCCCTTTACTGAAGGGGGAAAAGTTATAGTTATATGTTGACCTTTTTGTCCTTTTGATTGTATTATTATTGCACATCTCTCCTCAGTTGCTCCTCTTGAGGTTTATTCTAAATGTATTTTTAGGGAGTTTTTACCCTTCACAGAGCAAGGGTTAAATGATGGGGGTGTTGAGTGCAGTGAATATTGTTATTCCCCTTGAGGCAAATGAGGCAAAGTTTCATAACGGTAATGTTAGTACTTCAGACGTCTGCCTAATGATGCTGCTGATGAAATATCCACCATATTAGGGGAGAAATAGTAAAAACACTTGTACATATAAAGCATCTAAACATCACTGCAATGACCTCAGTGCTACCGTTTAAGATACACCACTTTGACAATGTCGACATCAACTGAACATTATAAGCTTAATACAAATAGATGAAGTGGCTAGTGATTTGTACTCACTCAGGGTAGTAAAATAAATGGACTGTCGCTTTAAAATGAACACAAATATTCTCAATAAAACACAGCGTTTCTGTGAGGGTTTTCATGTATGTCATATTTTGGAGTGAGCATTTCTGTCACGTGAGCAGCAAACATTCCTCTCAGGATTATCCAGCCTCCCCGTCGTCAAACATTCATGCATCACTAGATGTTCTGATTTGTGTCAGCAGACACCCGCACTGCCAGGGTTTAACGGACCGAAACTCAAATGAAAATACAGTCTGTGTCTTTCCTAAATAAGGATTTAATTTAACCTGGCGAACAGCTATTGTGGCTCTACAGTCTTTGTATGCAGGAAGTGTTGAGGTCTGGGCATCATGATCCCTTCTCTCACCATCTACCTTGAACTTATTTACTCTTCCCATCCCTGACACTTTCAATCTCCTCTCCATCTTCACTTGAATCCAGATTGATGCTTCTACTTGAACTATACCTCCTCTCCTCCATGTCAAGGTCACAGATTTGAGAAATGTTTTAATAAGTTTCCTAATAGATAAAGGGCGATGGAGACATCTGTATGTCTTAAAAAGTTTTTATTTGTTTATATAATGTCTCAGCAACCTCAAGAATAGTCTTAATTAAAAGAGATATAAATAAAATGAACCTTCATGTGCTTGGTCTACTCCCTCTGATGGTATCAGACTTTCTACACAACCACAAGAGACGGAAATACGTTTCTATGGAAGTCTCATCAGGACAGAAGCCATAAATACAATTGTCTAACTGTTCTGATATCTGGCTTGATTAGATTATGATTTTGGAAGGGAATTGTGTCACAATCTTCCTTTGACCATTTTTCGTAACAGGATTTAAAAAAAAAAACATATTTTTGATTTCTTCATATCAAACAAGTGAAAGTAAATACTTTCAGTTTGTATCTGAAAGAACTGGCAATCTCTGTTTTCATGGAAAATGTATGCAGAGAGACGATTACTAAAAGATACGAAAAGGGAAAAGGTTAACATATTGATTTTTGAGGAACAACACCTGGATAAAAAGATAAAAAGATAAAGAGAGCATCTGGTATGACTAGTATGTGCTTTTATAGTTGCAGGAAAACAGGGGAGGAATTACTGGAGGCACACAGAATCTGGATGGTTACCTACTGATGCAGCACACATGGGAGATGCCAGGGGAACAAACAGTACGGACTGGAGCCATGCCATGATGATCCTGAGAGACATGTGTTTGATGTGTAGTTTTGGGCACTTTTCCATTCAACTTTGACCCATTACATAAACAGTGTTTTTATGCCTGAAGAGGCAATAAGTCTCACAGGAAGATGTTGTTTTTAAAGTTTGATAAGGGTTCTGTTAGAATGTGCATACTCACATATTCTGCATACTACATCATCAATGTGTATGCACTGCATACTGCCTACTTAATTAAGTGTTTACATTGAAGTAAACACTTAATTAAGTGTTAATAATTTTTAATGTCTGCCTCTCAGTCCACCACTGGACAGTCGCAAGAGCGCTAGTATATTTTGGGGCGTTTTAGTAAATCTAGCAAAAGTGTCTCATACAGGCTAATGTAGAACACATCTGGACATTTCTCATGTTCACAAAGTCCATGCTAGTATGCAGCTGAATCTCACAAAATACAATGTTGATGTTGGTCCCTTGCTTACTGCAGTTTACAAGAGAGAAACAAATTGTCTTTTGAACATTTATGTATTTCTATGTTGTAACTTACTTGAAATCAATGAACATTAAATAAATCATATGTAAAGAAAACAGGGTCTGACTCCCAAATCCCAGCAGTTCCTCAAACAATGAATTGCATCAAATCCACATAACCAAAAATATATTTTTAAATGCACACAAACAAACATCCAGAGAGCATTCATATATTCTCATTATGCACTTCAGGGTGATTAATATTTTTTAATATTACATTTTTTTTTGACATTAGGATTATATTGCAAGTTGCTTCATTAAAAAGAAACTGAGCATTAGATTCACTTCATACTTTTTAGCACCGAAAAATATGCAGTCAAGATGATTCAGTGTTTCGTGGGAGGGGTTTGACTGTGAATAGTTTCTAGAAACTCTGTGGATTGTTAACACAATTGTAATTGAAAACAGGAAGTATTTTTTTGGTGCGGTTCTTCAGCGTTGCAAAGAATGAATGCAGCTTTCTCAGCATTCTCCATAAGCAGCTGCTGGTCAGAGAGGCAAATTAGATGTTTGTATTTCATCTTACCTTCACAGACTGCAATATTTGAAAGCTTATTACCAATTTTAGTCGTTTCTGAGATGACCGGTTGTTTCTCATACTTAGTTGCACCCTGCAGCAAATGAAGTGCACGTAATTGAAGTCATGTGTCTGAACAATTCCCTTCATTGATGCAGGGCTGGAGAGTGTTGATGAGGAGCTGCACGTTCACTCTCTAAATGATCATGCTTCAGCAGCTGCCGCACAGTTTCAACACAATGGACCTCAACACAAGCTGGCATACACCCAGCAGGCCTGGGAAGGTTCATTTCTTAGAAACCCAAGAGAGGAATGGTTGCTTTCAGATAAATTACTGATGTGCAGTGTATCGAAAACAGGTGCTAAAAACTTGGCTATTTCAAATAATAAACTGTAGCAAGTTACAAAGAAAAGATGATACTCTTTTTAGACTTTTCCCCTTGAATAACCAGGTGGCCGTGCTGGGTGAAGCAACTCTTCAGTCTATATCAGAAAGTGATAATATTTGGGTGATTCAGTTTTGATCAGTTCTTTTGACGTTCTGACAGGTGTATGCATATTGTATACACATAGTGCACAGTAATAGGAGCATAGATTTGTCTGATTATTAACAGCACTAACAATGGACTCTTGTTCTTGTTTCACCATAGTTTTTGTCTCCTTTGAACTCATGGGCAATAATTAAGTCGTAAACAAAAGTCTGATTGCAACATGTGGAATAAATGTAATGAGTTTCAATTGGAACGCAGTATTACGGATTCAGTAATGCAATGTTATGAGGCTATTACACAATCTTGGCTTTATTAGTTTCATTGCATTGATCTGCTGGGCCTTCATACAGTGCATTCAACTCATATCAGCTTCAGTCCAATTAAATCCCCCTCTATGTTACTGTTCAGTGTACAGTGTGAGTGCCCCACTTTGTTTGGTAGGGTAATGCTACACCAAACTACATGATTCCACAATACATAATACACTTTTAAATGTCCAGATATGGTGCATTGCAGTTTCTTTTTACCTCTGCATGACAATGGCCCAGTTGCTTTGACTTAAATCAAAGTAAATGATATGAAGTAGGAACATGTACTGAATTGCAACTTTACTCTCTCCCTGGAAAAGACTGAACTAAACCTTTCTAAACACACCATCTCTTGCTCTTGTGAAAAATAGTCCTTGTCACATTCTGTCTCAATTAAAGTACAGTCCAGATACTGCGTGACACTCCTGCTGATCCCTGTCTCTGTTTGGACTCCCCATGCAATCTTCTTGTACACAAACATTATGGGAGGAAATCATTTATTTTAAAAACTTGGTATTTCTCCCATGGCTCCTCTTATAAAAAGAATTGTGTGGCATTGAGTGAGGAATTGTTCCTTAGAGGAGCCTGCTTTATGAGAGAGTTTGAGATTTCTGCTGTTTAGACAGGCTCGCTGAATCACATAAAAACAAATCGTTGTCATGCATCATAAACATGTGGTTATTCCAGGGAGATATGATATTACAACACTGCAGAGGTAATGCCTTGAACAGAAGTTCAACACTATCTCTCCATTTGTGCACACACACACACACACACACACACACACACACACACACACACCCTTTGTCCGACACTGGTATTCTTCAGAAATGGGATGATGCAATGAGGAGTGAAGGCAGGAAGACAATATTTATGCTTTTGTAGCAATATAATAAGCCATTCATATAGCAATCTACATATAAAACCTCAGTACTGTAGAAGAGTCATAGCGATGTTGACCACTGATACCTGAGACAGACCACCCAAATCTGCCCTGAAGACCTGGAGCAATATTACGCTATGATTCAGTTATTTTAACTGCATCGAAAAGCCTGTCACACATAATTGAATGAAATACAAAGATGGAGAAACCCAATCAACCAATAGACTATAAATACAAAATAAGTATAATCCCAAACAGGATTATTACCTGTCCTCACACATTTGTCCATTATTAAAGCAAATATAGATTCATACAAGAGTTTCAAACTTTCGTTAATGTCAAATAATTGTGTATTCGGTATCGAAGGGAGACAGCACTCCTGTCAGACACTTGATCTTTTGAAATATTGACATTATTGTTGTTACGTAATTAATAACATGATGTTTTGTAAAGTTTACTGTTGTGTTATGAGAGCTGTAATGTGGCCTATATGTTTCAAGATCAGTAGCTTCATTAAAAATTACACTAGGAAACTAGTTACCCCCAAAAAGGGCTTCATTAATGTGCAGAAGTAAAGAGAAAACGTTTATTATCATAATCACATGATTTAAAGCAAGACAAACACTCATCATCTAAATGTCAATAGCCTGACCTTATTAGAGAACTAGATCACTAGATCACACACATATCTACATTATGTCAGGTCTTACAATATGAGGGGATTACAATTTTAACAAAAAGTTTACATTCTTACTTCAAAAATCCATACGATTACCCATTTGTTTTTGTGGAATTTCCTTCATCCCAGGAAATAATTGTAATATTAACTCATCAGCTAGAGGTTGCTAAGAACATGTTTTTTAAATAAAAACTGCATTTGGTTCAGGTTTCCATGAGTCGAGCATCCCTGGTTTGGATAGAGTGGAAATAATCTTGCAGACCTGATGGAAGGCAGAGAAGAGTTTCACACAAGTGAAAGATAGATGACAGTCATAAATCATTCTCAGACCTTCGCTGTAGTCAAGGTGACAGACAGGGGCCTTGACGTGGACCATTTTCCATCTCTAGCAGGTCGAGTGTTGAGCCTGTATTTTTCCCATCCGGGTGAAGAAGTTTGACTATAAAGTTTTGCAAAGGCTGCGGACCCATTTGGAATAAAATGCAAAGCAGATAGGCATACACTGTATTTGTCTTAACATGTCTTTATGCTTCCTATCTGTATGCAAAATCATGCCTTTATACAGCTTGTTTATGAGTCTCATTTGCATGTATATAGGTTTGTGTGTGTGCATCTGTCTTGCAGCTGAGTCCGGCTGTTACTCACTGATACAAGCTGATGTTGTCCAGTATTGTTTTATGGTCTCTCTCCGACACAAAGCATTTGGTAATTTGTCTTTATTCAGATTCCTGTCTTTACATCCTCACCACAGTGTCAAAGCTTCACAGGCTCCCCCACACACTTTAGCCTACAGTCACATAAGAAAAGAATCAGGGAAATATATATATATATATATGTGTGTGTGTACAAAGGCGGTTTAACCCTCTTTATAATTAACACTAGGAACCCCAACATTTAAATTAGTGGATTTTTTACTTTTGATTTGCAGTCCACTAAATTAGTGATCATCTCTGACAATGACCTCATATTAATTCATGTTTGATTTACTCCCTTTCATTGAGTCCACTCCCACGGGGCGAGTCTTCATTCACTCATGTGACTATGCAGAAAGAAGATGAGAGGTGTGTTAAATAATAGGAATTTCCTGGTTGACATTTGCTTATATAACCTGTAACTCCAAAATAAAGAAAATACCCTGAGGAAAATAAACACTTGCGTAAACTTGAACCCCGGTGCATGAGCTTATATGACTCAGTTTAAACGGTCAAATAAACCACCAGTTTCACAGTAGACACTTCAAACATCGCCTGACATTGGGATCTTGACTCATTTGAGATCCTGGGTCCCGTCTAGCCAACCCCTCCAGCAGGACGGCAGGGTGCACTTCATTATCGGAATTGACGCCTCCGACCGCATGGAGACCAAGTTGTGCGTCTTGCGCGCAGCTCGATGTCATGGAGCGGAACCTGGAATAATTCAGAGCAGCAGAGACTACCTCTACCTCTGTCGTACTCGGGATGTAAAACAAACCTAAGTCAGGCTGTCTCAGTCGGTGCCCACAAACTCTCGCAGGGAACTCCCTCGCTGTGTTGTTTCTCTGCTGAGTGCACTCTGGCAGCAGCATCCGTGAACATGGCTCTGCCTTCCCATAAAGCTCTCTACATCGGGATGGAGGTGGTGATCGCCTTGTTGTCTGTCATCGGTAACGTGATGGTGGTCTGGGCTGTGCGTATTAACCGGTCTCTGAGAGACACCACGTTCTGTTTCATCGTTTCCCTGGCCTTGGCTGACATTGCGGTCGGGGCTCTTGTCATCCCCCTCGCCATAACCATCAGCATCGGACTCCAGACGCACTTCTACAGTTGCCTGCTGGTCGCCTGCACAGTGCTCGTCCTCACTCAAAGTTCAATACTGGCGCTCCTGGCCATCGCCATCGACCGGTATCTGAGAGTCAAAATACCCATGAGGTAGGCCTAAAGGTGAATTCTTCTCGATTCTTCTAGTTTACAATATATTGTCTGATTTACAGATGCCTTTGTGTCTGGTTCGCTGCTCAGACCAAGGGCACCCAGCAGAGTGGCCATCCAAGGTTTCCATTCCAGCTGCAGCCAGATATAGACTGTAATGTTGCCTAGTGTAAAGGTGTGTCTGATGATTTTAATTATTTTACTGTTACCTTATTACAGGGGTACATTGACCTGTTTGTTGTCTCTGAAATGACAGTGTGTCAGTGGCATGCATGGTGTTCAAGGCAGAGTTTTTATCACAAGTTCAATTTATTTAAAAATGTATTCATTCATCATTTTATTTGTGTGTAATGTGTATATATGCCCAACACAAAACTGTATCCCAGATACAAGCTGTAGACTGGAACCAAAGATATATATCAAACTAATCTTATATTAACTATCCTCTTCCCCAAATATAATTAAGTAACACAGATAGTTTGAAAATTAAATGTCTCTCAAAGAATAAAACACGCTAGATGGTTAGATTTGTTTTCTTCTATTTTTCCGGTAATTTAATAAATACCCGGGATGGCAGTTAGCCTGATAGATGGATGAAATCGGATTATCTTGTTGCACAAAAAGAACACTGATTTTATTTACTTATTATTTTACATTTTAAATATATATCGAGATTGGAACAACATTATTATCCTCAGGATCCAAAGATAATCCAGGCCCATTTGATATGTTTAAAGCTGACATATTTCAAATATATGGGGGAACAGCGGTTTTCCAGCCTGACCTAAATATGTACAAGCACCATGTGGAGGTCATCAATGTTAGATGTATGTATTTAGTCCTTATGATCTTTTTTGGTTTGTTAATCACTAACTTAATGGTAAATTGACATCTCCGTTTCAGG
Source organism: Notothenia coriiceps (assembly GCF_000735185.1). NCBI lineage: Eukaryota > Metazoa > Chordata > Actinopteri > Perciformes > Nototheniidae > Notothenia > Notothenia coriiceps. The sequence continues at coordinate 318,677 of NW_011338261.1, forward strand.
GTAACAGAGATTTTGAAATTGTGAGTGAGGGCTCATCATACTGTTATCATCAGTCCTGTTTCCTTGCCCATAATTTTATCGAAAACTCAAGTTTCCACTTCAAGTTGGCTAATTGGGGACTGAATCTAGCAGAGGATGCATGATTGGTCTACCGGCTCATGGTGGCTGGTTGAAGGATTGCGTAATTTTTCAAGCTGGCAACCAACACACACATAGAAACATGCACCCACGCTGCTGAACTATCACTCAGAGGACATTTACACAGGTTGCAGCAAAACTAAACAGGGATTATTGTGTATAGTGTATGATCTCAATATTATTGGCTTGATTGTTTTCATTATCAGTTCCCTGCAGGGTTTCTCAGCACTTCACATGACACATTGGATGTAGTGACAGAAGGAGGTAATGGATAGATATATCTCACAGTTTATCAATTCAAAACTGGATATTTGTTTTAGATGTGTATCATGTAACAAATATATTGTAACACTTATAAATATTGTCCTCAACCTCAGGATTGAAAAGTGTGCTTCCCAACAAAGCAATCACTTTTTATAGAGCCACTTAATCTGAGAAAATGTATTTCCATTCACAGCTGGTTCATTTTGGCCATATACTCACATCTGGTCATGATCAGATTTTAGAGTGTATTGTATTTACTGTCTCATGCTGAATTTTATTGTGTCAGAAATATAGTCCCCCTCCCCTAACCTCCCCTGGGACTCTACTGGCACACAGTTTAACAGCCACTGATTGCTTTTTATAGCGGAGGTGGTATGGAAGCACACTCTCTTGATAAGAGTGGTGTGCCTGACATTTTAAAATGTCCCTAGCATTGCTAGTGTCCTTAGCTGGAGGATTTGATTTAGCAGGTGGTAGACGTGAATGAAAATCTCACAGGAAGGTATAGATAAATGGAGGACAGCGGAGTGCAGTAAGTGATTATTTTTTATGGCACACAGACAGCTGATCTGTATGCAGACAGACAGCCAAGCTTTACAGGCAGCGACAGAGAGTTATATACAAACAAAATAAAAACCTGTCGTCACATATGGGAATACCTATCCCTGACTCTTTTTACAAAACCTTTTGAGTATTCTTTCACACGTCCTGTGTTGTGTCTGACTCACCCTGGCTGAGCTCCTGAGTGAGTGTGCTTTATGTGACAGAGAGTGAAAGGCGAGGGCAACTGAGAGACAGTAAATGAGGGGGACAGTTTGGCTCTGGCACATTTCTCAGTGGGTTTCTTTGTTAGCATTAGTGAAGTTAGGCAGGGAGCAGGCTTGATAGGAAGAGAAATGTGCCTCGTGCAAAAGAGTGAGAGCAACATATCTGAGTCATGCCTTTTGATTGAGTAAGGTCTGACTCTTAGAAATCGGGGTTAAATTACAAAAGTGAGGAACGTTGTCTACCAAAATAATGTCCGTTCAACAATGACTGATTCACAGACCTGTCCAATAGCAGACCTTTGTGTGGGAGAGACAGGATGAGGGTCATCCTATTACAATTACAAAGAACTGCAGGTGGTTGCGTCAGCTTGACTTTTATCTTTGTCAATCAGTGATTTCCTGAGAAAGAAGATCAAACTTAAACTATGTTGCATGCTTGCCAGACATAATGAATTACTTGGAATGAAAATGAAAAAAAGTAACTGGAATACTACAATATATGTCAGTCCAACAAATCTACAAACTACAGTGTTGAGGAACCACTTCACCCACTCACCCTGTGTGACCTTAAATTCTTGAAGAAAACATTGTTTTTCCTCACTACCTCCACAATGAACATTATTTTTAAAACATGGATTAATCTTATGTTCACTATTTCCCAAACACTTGCAACTCATATTAGAATTTGTACTTGTCAGGACTTGCAAGGCAGTGTTGGACTGTTTATGGGTTGTTTTTCAAATGCTAAGTTTGAGCAAATATCGATATGTTTGGGAAGTCAACATTCAGATGGATTATTACGATTTGGGTTATACTGCAAGAATTATTTGAGAGTTGTAAATGAATGGTTTAGTATTGTTTTTTTGTTGTTAAATGCATCCCACACTTACCCAAAATTATAAAGTGTTTTCTGATCCTTTATAAGTTGTGGAGATATGAGAGGAAAACAAATTGCAAGTTTTGAAGGAATGTTGATGTCTTTATGGTATCTTGTTTTCTTATTCTCTAAGAATCAACCATTGCCTTACTTGTTTAGAAACATCTCCACCAAGGACTGCAGTTGAAAGTTAGCCACTTGACTTACATTGACACAGTTAATGAATTTGTACTAACGGTTAAATGGAAAATAAATAACACCCTTTTCCGCTTCTTTTTTTAGCAAGAGTGGATTCATTTAAAGTTAGAGTTCACTTAAAGGGTATGAACAACAGCCTCAAGTTCGTATCACTAGCACTATAAGCTTCACAAAATGAATTATTGTAAATAATTTGTAGTAATTAATATCTTTTATTGGATTTAATTAAAAACAAGATCTTCTCCCTTGTCGCCATAGTTACAAGCGGGTGGTGACTCCTCGTCGAGCTGGCATGGCCGTGTTACTGTGTTGGCTGGTGTCCATCATAGTGGGCCTCACGCCCATGTTGGGTTGGAATAACCTGCAGTTTCTCCGTGACAATGGCTCCCTGCTCACTGATGACCTCCTGGTGACCTGTGAGTTTGAGACGGTCATCAGCATGGACTACATGGTCTACTTCAACTTCTTTGGCTGGGTGCTGCCGCCTTTGCTCCTCATGCTCGCTATCTACATCGAGATTTTTTACATGATCCACAAGCATCTCAACAAGAAGGTGAGGTAGTCCTCTTTCTTGTGTCTTCAAATTAAAGGTCACCTATTATGCAAAATCCACTTGTTCATGTCTTTTATACATAAACATGTGTCCCCTCTGTGTAAAGAGATTCGGGAAGTTTCAGGAACAAAGATTCACTCACTTTTTCTCCTGATCCATTTTCATAAAAACCTGTCTGAAGATAAGCTGATCAGATTTTGGCCACTTTAAGATCATAACGAGTGTTTGGCTTGTGTAACCATTAGTCAATCACCAACCAAGGTAACCCCCCCCCCCACCTTATCACCTGAATCTCCTCCTAGAGCACCATTGTGTTCTTCTTTTTAACCAAATATCTCTCAGAGGGGCGTGTGGGGAGGGGCTCCTTATTTTCATCTAAAGTAACAGACAGAGAATCAGCACTTTGGAAACAGGGCTGAAACAGAGGGGATTATGGGATGCTGCAATGCATGATCTGTTTGGTATTTCGAGGCACTTCAGAGACATGTTTTGTATATATCTGAGACCTATTATAAAGTAATGAAAAACAGTATAATAGGGGACCTTAGAATAGTATTTAAACAGACTTACTGTGAACTGGTTAATGTAAAGTTAAACGTGTTCGCTGATGATATTCTTCTTTATCTCTCTGTAGGTGACAGCGAGCCACACAGACCCTAGCCGCTACTTCGGGAAGGAGCTGAAGCTAGCCAAGTCGCTCGCACTCGTTCTGTTCCTCTTTGCAGTCAGCTGGCTCCCTCTTCACATCCTCAACTGCATCACCCTCTTTTGCCCTGCCTGTGATAAGCCCATTTCCTTCATTTACATCGCCATCATCCTAACCCATGGCAACTCTGCGGTCAACCCAATCGTGTACGCTTTCCGCATCAAGAAATTCCGCACAGCGTTCAGGAAAATCTGGACACAGTACATGCTTTGTCAGGATCCAGTGGGTCGGCTTCCTCAAAGAGGGAGCCAGAGAGGACGTGAGAGGAGGCTGAGGCAGAATGACGATGATGATGATGATGATGTGTGAATCTTGGAAACTAATTGGATTGCTGTGCCACTGTTAGGTTTCACACCACTGGTTCACACATGGAAAATACTTTACTTTCATGCTCGAGGGACTACTGGTCAAAATGGCCTGAATGGTATCACAGGATGTCAGAGGGATGAAAGAGTTGAGGAAACTCCATCATGGACTGACTGATTACCTCCATCCAACAAACTCTGAGAGGGCAGGACGTCAAATCACCGTGGATACAACATAAACATCCTATATCCTATATAAGGCTGATTGTTTATTTCTCCACTGGCTGAATATTGAATGAGATAAGGGGCTTCAACACCAACCTGTTGAACTTTAATCAGTAAGTCTATATCTGTAGCAGATGCGGTACAAAAGTAGTGTATACTTTATTGTATTTTTGACCTTAATTAAAACTCATGGCCTTTTAAATGTGAATCATTTCAAATAGTTAAGCATTGTATTGTGTGATATATTCAGTCATTTAGATATGTGGCCTTAAGGACAGAAAATGTAATACAGAGGAACTAAGGTATTCAGGAATCTGGTAAACCACTGGTGGGCAAGTAGGAGGTTTGCACAACTAGCGTCTTGGTTTGGGATGGACCATGGGCACAAGATTTACTGTATGCTGGCTGCAAAGATGACCAAAAATATAAATTTGACCTACTTGGAATTACAACCCAGGAACTTCTGCCTGATGAAGTTGGTTTGGTTTGGCCACGCTATTATTGGTTGCAAAATAACTAATTATCCTCATGACCCTTACAGAAGTTTGGTGTAAACCAGCCCATGTGAAGTATACCCTTTTTTTTTTTACGTACTAGGGACATTTGATTGAAACAATTAGCTGACTAATACCAGCTAATAGCGGTAGTTTAAAAAAGCATCCATGCCAGAAGAAAACTTATAACGAATAATATTCGAAATGGACGATGGTGAAAAAGAGTGGTCCCACATATTAGTAGCTAAATAACTGCAGGACGGTGAATCTAAGGATTGTTGGAGCTCCTCCATCCACTAAGCTTAATTTTATGTTGGTGATATTCATTTAAACCCTAAAATGTTCCTCTACTGTACATGTATCACTGCAAGCAGGTTTTAATTTTTTTTTTTTACCTTTCTCCACAATTGTTTGTGACCAAGTTGGAATGCCAATATAGCATCATAAGCTGACCAGTGTTACCCTTTAATATGAATGACATTTGACTTGAAGACACATGTTGAGACAGAACTGCTGTTACACAATAAGTACTGTATGTAACTAATACATATATAAATGTTAATAGGATATACTGTATATAATTATATCACTTAACAGCTTAATTTACAGTTTATCTCTGACACGTCATTTTACAGCTGTTGAAGGAGAAGGCATAAAAAACCCAAGCACATCATTAAACTTTTAGACAAACGGAGACAGGAGAGTAATCAAGAAACGTAACAGCATATGGTGAGCCCTGATTTAAATTCATAATGAGGTACGTGCATTACTGTACTAGGTGGAAGGATTAAAATCCACTTCTTTACAGAAATAGCATCCAACTTTCTCTCTGTGCTCGTTTGTATCAAGGCTATAACCATCAGTGGTGGGAGGCCATTTTTTGTTTGTGAACATTGATCTTCTGTCACTCGGCAGATACAGCTGCACATGTGTGAATCAGTGAGAAGGTTATGAGGGTGAGCGGGTAAGGTGGGACAGGGTGAAAGGATCACTGTTTACAAGGGAACCAGAAGGCAAGAGTTTACGTCTCTGCGGAGGTCAACAACTAGGTCAATGTGATGCTTTCCAATCAGATAAACAGGCCTGTTAACATGAACCTGTTAAGACCTGTCGTTCTGAGCTGTCACTGTGTGTAACAACATATACCGTACACACACACACACACACACACACACACACACACACACACACACACACACACACACACACACACACACACATTGTTTTTGACAAGTATACTCACTGTATTACTAATGCTGCTCTTGTAAACTTGATTATTTTCTGTATGTATTATGCTTTTAAGGCCATGTGTGAACGTTGATATTATACAAGATATGTACAAGATAAGATATTAAAGCATTTTTCAAACGATTTGTCCTTTAACAAAAATCCAGAAGGAAAATGTGTTTCTTTGAGCCCATTCATTAAACTATGGTTGGGGGATGGGGTTATACATGTCCAACACATTGTCTTTTTTGATGCAACCGCTTTTAGTATTTTGAATACTACACACGTATAGTGGCTTTAAGTTTTGATCTGTTAACTTTGACTAGACCAGTGTGATAAATGAAACAAGATTTGTACAATATTCTCTGATGCACATTAACAATGTCAAAAGGAAGTGTATAATTCATGGAGTCGGACAATGTTATTCAGAAACAGTTGCTAGAGATTCAGATAGTTCTAACAATGTGATTAAGTGGGTCGATAGATGCGTTAACAACACTGAAAGGGGACTCTTATTTTGGCTGATAGTGAACATGTTGTCAATACAGTTTATGTTAACTGCTGTGCTGCGGGAAAAAACTCTGTCTAAACTAAAGTAACTTACATCATGGCGCTGACTCATAATTTGATGATAGGTGTTGTCAAGTAGTTCTGAAATTCTACAGAAGTCATTTAACAAGTCAACCAAGTGTTGTGTATATTGCTCAATATCTCACATTACTTTGTCTTAGGGGCTTTAAAGACTGTGCAGCATACGACACCCAGGGCTGCCCCTGGCCAACTTGAGGCCCTACGCACTCTGCGTGATCTGCGTGTAGGGAGGGGCGGCCCCGGCGACACCTTCTGTCCCCAGACCTTTGCAGCGCACAAGGAAAAACAACCCACAATTTACGAACAACACAAGATCATAACTCAATTTTCAAAAGACAGAACTTCTCTTTCACTTTTGCTCACTTTATCTGCCAAATCAACACACTCAAGTGTAAGCATCCTGAAGTGAAGATGTTGACACTCTGCATGATACAAACAACATTTATTAAATCCTTTTAAATTTAATCTTTTAAGATCTAGGAGATCTTAGATGTATTTTATAAAACTTACCTGCAGGAACATTTTGAATAATAATACTTTTTTTCGACAGCAATCATTTAGACTGCCGCGGCCGCAGGTGTCAAGGCCGATTCATCTTACCCAGGAATTGCTGAATGTGTGTTGTTGATTTGCTATGTTTAGCCTACTTCAGAAATCAAAATCAGAAATCCTTTATTAGTCCCACAGTACTTATTCTAAAAGAGGGATCTGGGTTGTGGTTCTTTAAAATGTAAATATCCACCCTTTATAGATTGCAGCTCTTTCGGTGGTCAAACATTATTTCCTCCTTTACCCCTGAATTTCTCACATATTTTCAAGCAACCTTGACTTTGAACCGTTAACACCCACAGCCTTAACATGCCAGTGTGCACTGCAGCGACAGAAAAGCAAGCTCTGTGATCACAACTCAGATTTTTTTTTTTCTTATTTTAAAATACCATTCCAACAAGTAAACAATCTGCAAAAGAAGAAAAAACGTATTTAACTGATCCAGGCTTTTTGTTTATGTGTTGGCTTTAACAATCACAAACCCTTCTTTGAACATTGCTATAATGTAATGTCTGGCTTAAATACATGGATGTCACCTTAAAACACTGACATCCAAGGATTGAAAATGGTCAGTACTGCCCTCTGCTGCTTAGCCGTGAAACTAAATATGTGGTGGAGACATTTTATCTAATGTTAAAAAAAGGATATCTATATATGAAATTGTTCAGGTCTGTATACCAGGTTAAGAACACAAGAATTATCTCAAAACACTCCCTTATCTAATCTTATTTGTGTAACTATAATGAAGACATGTGTTGTAAATCTTTTTCGTGTTATTTAACCTGCCGTTTATATGACATCATATTGTTCTACTGCCATAGTGTTTTTCTGTGATAATGGGAGGAAAAGGTTTTGTTTGTTGATATAAAACACATGTGATTGTAAGAGTAAGATAAAGTAGTAATGTCATCATAGTACAGGACAGTTATTACATTTTACAAAAAAAAAAAAAAGGTTTAATTTCAAAACATTTTCCCTTTTATTATTGAAACAATTACAAAAAACAGGTGACCTTTTAATCAGGGTTTAAAAGATGCTGTGCATAAAAAAAAAGCAGTCTACAAAAACATTGAATTAAAACGTTTTTGTGGCCATCACTTTTCAAATGATGCCAGTTTGTGCATGGAATGACCAAACCACCATATTTAAACTTGTAGCTAACATATCTAAGTTTCTAAATATACCAAATGGTTCCTACTTCATGTAAACAAGTTTGTATATTCCATTTTAAATGTTTAACTCAATGTAAGCATTGCATGCATTGTCTAAAACGTGTTCGGTGTAAGTCAAGTAGAACAATGTGCTTAAGAAATTCAGCAAAAATAACAAATAAAAAAAGGAATATAAAGACTCAAAAGCCTAAACATTGGAATACTTCTATAATTCTGTGGAAAAATAAGCAACATAAATCAACACATTCAAGTATCTTTGAAAGTGCACCCATGCTGGCACGCCCTGATTGGATGCACACAGTTAAGAAAACTATGGAGAGCAAATTGTGAACAGGATGAATTTAAAAGCTTTTTTTTGGCATACACAAGAAGGCAAGAAAAAAGAGACATTAGCAAAATAAATAATTAAATGTTAAATCGATTCAATTTATAGAAACTTGCATAAACCCCATTGAACGCATGTTGCATAAAATAAATATGCAAAATGAGCCTACGCCATCGAGCGCGCAGTGAATAGAAAATGCTAAACTAGCAAAAGCACTGGCTCGGTCCAGAATAAATCCAGCTGCTACATGTTATGATATAAAGTGTCTTCGGATTTAAATTAAATGTATTAATAAGAATTATGTAATTTATTTAAATCATTGTTTATTTGCTTACTTTATAATAAATTACCTGAAATTTCAAGTGGCTCATTTTATTTCCTCACCAATGAACCAATATCAGTAGGAAGTGAAACTAAGTCTATCGACAGCTGGCATCCCTTTGATCAACACCCGTAAAAAACACATGATTGCATTAACCTAGGGCGTGGAATTCCGTAGCACATGATGTTAAGGTCAGATTGTCTTAAACAGAAACTGAAATTCTAAGGAAGGGATTTAGAAGGTTTTCAGGTGTTGGTCTGTGTGATTGAAAAAACCCTGAAGACAGATTGCAGAATGATATAATGCCTCCACAAGGTCATCTAGTGAATAGTGTTGTTCAGGTTGGCATAATCCATCCCAGGGAGGCTGGTTCGGCACAATTCAGTCTCAAACGCTCACTCGGTCCTGAAACAAACACAAAATTACAGTTTGCTAAATAATCCAGTCTCTCAGAACAAAATTGACATGGGACTTAAAACAGAACGACAATGTACCGATTGCAGCTCCTTTAACTGCATTGTTTTAAATGCATAAAACATAACAAAACACTAAAGTCCAAACTGAAAATATATACTAAAAGTTGCTTTTACAGCATAATCAAGTAAAAAATTGCTGCAGAACTATGCAGGATACAAATGCATGTTATACTGGAGATTCATTCATCTGTTTTTTTAATGACCTACTTTTTCTAATGACCTAGCATATACGCTGATTAGACATTCAAACCAAAGAAAAATATTGTTTTGATAGCAGTATGTTCAGATACAGGTGATATAAAGAAATATCATCCAGGAAATGCAGTTTTAAAAAGTAGATAACTTTGGTGCACCAGAGCGTGGTTAAAATTCCAGCAGTGCTTTTATGAGTTAGTCTGCTGTTTCTAATGCAGCTGGATAAACGAGTTTAGGGCAGTTTCATTTTACGAGAATCAAAAGCCTTCGAGGAAGTGGTGTAATACCAGCTCGGTAACCACGAGGGCACAATGCAGTTGAACTTCTGTAATTTGATTATCAGGCTTAATGGTTGAGTAAAACTACGTGACTGAAAAACACACAATAATCAACCCACATAATTGTAATCTGTGCGTTGTGTTCGGTTTAAAATATTGATGTCATAAATATGAACACTCATGAGGTTCAAATAGAAAGTGCAATAGTCCAAAAACTTGACCCTTGCAACAATTTACATCTTATCTCAGTCTCCATTACCTTTTGATATTGTAGTTTTCCACCTGTACTGACCTGAGCAAGTAGTAATCTAAATTCAGAAAAAATAAAAATGACTTCATACCCATCCGCCTTGCTGGGTCACCCATGGGCCCACACGCCTGTTGAGGAAAGCATTCATGGCACTCTGGACCTTATTTTTCAAATCTGGGGATGACTTCCAGACATAAAGTCCGAAGGCCACTGAGGCCTTGATCAGCTGCACCTCTAAAGCCACTTCAGCCTTCTCACAGACCTGAGAGTGGATAATGGCCTCCACACCGTGGCTGAACGCTGCTTCTATTGCCTAGGGAAAAGACCATCAATTATTAAGACATCATAGTAACGGGTCCTGACTACAGTCAAAATACTCCAGTCCTTTCAAAGTTTGGAAACACAAAAAAACTCAAACTAAATGTGGATCTAGTTTATAATGTTTTCATTGTTTTGTGGCAGTACACATTGATTTCTAGAAGTTTGATTTTAAAATATATGTGTATATGTGTGTGTGTGTGTGTGTGTGTGTGTGTGTGTGTGTGTGTGAGTGATCTGGCTGCTAAATCTTGGCAACAGTCAAAAGCAAACATTTTGTCCCCTCAACCTCTGATCCACTGAATGCCATTGTTTGATTAAGATGTGTCACGGGCAGAGCAAGGACAATAACTACCTTCAGATGAATGGAAAATGTAAAACAAATTATAAAAGCATATAAAGTACAAATATTATATATAAAGCATTTTCAGTCTGTGTACCTCTTGTGCTGCGGCTTGCTTCAGGTCTTTCACTGCAGCTTTAAACTGGACATCGTCAATAAAGGAATCAGCCACACTCCTCAGTTTTTCACCTATTATAACTGGGTCAAAACGTTCATCTGAAGAAAAGAAAAAAACGATATAACATAAGAAATGTGACAGCAGACTACACATGTCTATTTACTGTACTGTAGGCCTGCCTATATTTGGGAATACGTGTTTGTCAGCCACCTATGGGCTGTCAACAACAACAACGGAAATCCGGTTCTGACAGACAGGTTAACAGGGCAAAAAGGAACACGGTGCTCTGTCAGTGGTGTTAAAATCGACTGTATATAAGGTGAAAAGTCACCTATTCAAATGTTTACATGGACGAAAAACGTAACGTACACGGACAAACCTAATTATTGCGTAAGCCTGTACTGTACTGAAGGCGATGTGTTAACCTGTGGTGTTAACGCTACATATCGTGTCGTGTATGTGTTCGAACATAAACTCTGCTGATGTAGAAAAACAATATCAATATAGGCTATTAAAGCCTATGAACTATCACTAATTCGATTTCTCGTTTTGCACATGAAAATAAAAGTCCACTCACTGTATCTAACGTTAACAGTTAGCATGCACCTCCTCGGTACAGATGATATCACACACGAGCACTTTACATAATTCACAGAGAGAAACAATAACTAACCGTCGCTCCCTTGGGGTCCGTCGACTTCCAGTCCAGCATCTATTTGACGAAGACCAATATCATTATCCTCAAATAGATATTTGATTATTTGAGAAGTCTGCCACTCGATAAGACCTGCATTTGGAGCCATCGCTGCTTCACAGCGCGCGCAGCTGCTGACAGGGAGCTATATCTTGAACTTCCGGTGTTCAAACACTCTCAACGTCACAACCAATCATCTGTTATCATTGATTTGAATATTTTCGGCCAAACTTGGAAATGCAAGCTCTATTTCTGCTTAAGCCAATGATAGATTGTTCGCTGTATCCTTTCTAGAAAAAATGTAATTGTTACACTGTCTTTAAGGACAGATCAGATGTAAGAAAAAAGCTGTTAAGGTACAACTGTAGGCTATTGAGCTGAATTAAAAAAAGAGAACATTTGGCCAATAAACTGATCCAATAATGGCCATTGAGATAAGCAATGAACTGTGAAAAAAGTGAGTGTTAGATTGCACCTGAGGTCTTGAACAGTTTGAACACGTTGTAGAGCCGATAAACGGGAGTCAGAGGCGGTGCATTCAGAATGGATTCCCACACTTTATTATTATTAATCCAGACAACGTGAGTACATGCTGCTCTGTGTAACCAGCTAGCATGAATGAACTCTAACCCCAATACCCTCACTAACGGGTCCGGGTTGCAACACACATTGTATGACAAGGTGAATTATGTCACCACACAAGCCCCCCCAGAATTCACTCATACACAAAGTCTGTTCGACGGGAAGGAACGACAAGCCGACCACCCCGACTCCGAAGAACGGGAGCCGGGGGGCGGCCGCTGGAAGAGTTGGGACCGGAACCGTAGGCCCCAATTCTGTGACAGGGGTCGAGGCCGGGGGGCGGCCCCGTCGCGGAGGTCGAGCCAGCACCACCGGCTGGTCCAAGTCCAGGTGAGCAGCCTTCACCCGGTCCACCGAGACGTGCTTGTCCCCGTGTTCCAAGACCCGGAAAGGCCCATCGTAAGGGGGCTGCAGGGGGCCTCTGTGCGCGTCGTGTCGGATGAACACACGCCCCGCCGAGTGGAGCTCCACGGGCACCCGGGACACCTGAGTTCCGTGCCGAGCATTGGGGATCGGAGCAAAAGCCTCCGTGGCGTCCTGCAGTAAAGCCCGCTGGGCCGTCGCCGACCAGGGAGCCGATGCGTTGGGGAGGAAATCAGGCCCAGCATCACCCAAGGCAGCTTGTCGACCCAATTACCGTCCGTCAGGCCGGCCTTGAGGGCCGCCTTCATGGAGCGATGGAACCGTTCACATAGGCCGTTAGCCTGAGGGTGGTAAGCGGTAGTCCTGTTCAACTTAACCCCCAAACCGACACACCCACGTCGCAATGAAAGCCCGGGCTATATCAGCCGCCGATGTTGACACGAGAGGGACCGCCTCCGGCCAACGGGTCGTCCTGTCCACCATGGTGAGGAGGTAGGAAAAACCCTGAAAGGAGGGGCAATGGACCCACTAGGTCGATGTTGACGTGGTCAAACCTCCTCTCCGGCACCAGGAAACGCTCTAAAGGGGCCTTTGTGTGGCTGTGCATCTTAGTGCGCTGACAAGCCGCGCACTCATTACATTGCATTTAGCTGACGCTTTTATCCAAAGCGACTTACAATAAGTACATTCGACCGGGAAGATACAACCTTGAAGAAA
>NW_011338261.1:332083-333246 GCF_000735185.1 Notothenia coriiceps
TAGGGATGGGTACCGAGAACCGGTACTAAGTCAATACCGGTACCTGATTGGACGGTATCGGTATACCGTTAAGCCGCTGGACAAACGGTGCTGCTATCGGTATATGTGTTATGTCTACTTCCTTAGTTTAACTTTAAACCATTCTGGTTGGTTGGGAACCCTCATCTGAGTGATGTATCCGTTTGAGACCCCTCTGATTGGCCACTGTAAATGCCACTCGTCATCTCTCTCAACAGCGCTCTTATTATTGTTGTGAGACTCCCGCAGGCATGACGGACAGAGCGAAGTGATCGAAAGTCTGGGTGCACTTTAAAAAAATGTAGTGGCGATAGTACAAGGTGCAATCTATGTACTCAATTAGTTGCTTGTAAAGGGGGTAACACAAGCAACTTAATGAAGCATTTGCAAACGAGACACTCATTGAATCTAAAACGGTGCTAGCGATACTGCTAGCCTAGTGCTAATAGTGCTAGCGGGCTTCAGCCGCGCCGTGTGTAAATGTGACCTGAGCAAAGGCTCGCAGGCAGGTTAGCTGCTGCGCACGGGCAATATGTTTTGTTTACCTGAGTGCAGTCTTGCAGGCACATCGCCTTGTCTTTTTTTTTAGTTTATTAACACTCAGTGTATTAATGTGAGGTCCTAAACCTAGAATAATTTGGTCTTTCATTGAATGCTTTAAAAACCAGATAAACTTAAAGATGTCATTGCGAGATGGAAAATTGCATTTAAATGTTGTTAAAGGTCAACGTTTCAATGTATGTATCAGCAATTGTTGGTCGTTTACTAGGAATTGACATATTTTAAGCTCAAATATGTTGTTCTATGTTTAAACCTTCAGACACATGTTGACGTGTTTCAGTTCAACACATCATTTAGTTTTGTAATGATTTAAAAGTACAATCCAGAATAATATACGTACTCGCCTTTATCTTTTTGCCATCTTAGCCTTTTGACCAATTTCTTCATATCACAGTTTTGCATGATGTCACTGTAGGACAATGTTTTAAGGATCTCNTGTCGAGCTAGGTTGTCAGTTTGAAATGTCTGGATGAAGATGTAAATGATTTACAAATGTTAAAAAATGCCTCTTTTCATCCTCTGTCTGAGGGAAAACTCCAAAAAGCATGATAGGGCAAGCCAGGCCCCTTTAAGTTATTTTATTT
>NW_011338261.1:333286-341563 GCF_000735185.1 Notothenia coriiceps
GCTGAGATGGCTTGCTGTCCCCTAGGCCTTGAATGTCAAGAATCTGGCGGGCCCTCTCCTTTGCAGATAAGCTAAATGTCTTAAGGAGAAGGGCCTTAATCGCCTCATATTTGCCATGGTGCGGGGGNCCAAAAAGCATGATAGGGCAAGCCAGGCCCCTTTAAGTTATTTTATTTATTTGTGTCTGCTTCTGAGAAGCTAATGTATAAGTTATACAGTTATTTCTGCAAGAAAATTACAACACAATTACTGTTTAATCTTCACATCTTGTATTCATGTCTATAATTATGAGCACCAAATTATTGAAAAGTATCAATAAGAGTATCGAAAAATACCGATACCGATAAGCAGTACCGGTACCGGTATCGATAAAATCCTAACGATACCCATCCCTACAAATCCCTGTCACGGACTTGTCGGCAGGCAAAGTGTGCCTCCACGTGTGCGAACCACGCCGCAGCGGCATGCTCCCAAAACTCCGGCAGCTTTACAAAAACATTGCGATCAGCCATGTTCAATGAGTCTTCGGAAACTTTCACGAAAACGTCAGGGTCACCAGTGTAGAGCCGATGAACGTGAGTCAGAGGCGGTGCATTCAGAATGGATTTCCACACTTTATTATTATTAATCCAGACAATGTGAGTACATGAGCTGCTCTGTGTAACCAGCTAGCATGAGTGAACTCTAACCCCGGTACCCTCACTAACGGGTCCGGGTTGCAACACACATTGTATGACACAGTGAATTATGTCCCGTAACTGTCACCACAACGTACAATATGCAAACAGTAGTTTATAACTGCGTCTTGCATTTATTTCAAAAGAATTTTAGATAACTATGAATTCAGACCCCACATTCAATACAAATGAGGTAATTCACTTTAATTGGTGCTCTCAGCACTAAAACACATATTAAACCCCCCACAAGTTTTAACTGTGTATATACAATCAATATCCATTCAAAGGCCCCGATATGAATATTGTGCTTGAATGTTCCACTTTCCTCCATTGTATTGGGTTGAAGACAGATATCTCACAATACTTTGACAAATAGAAAGAACAGAACTTGCATTAAAGCAGCAGCATTTTAGTGCTTGCGTTGCCTGATAATGGCTAACCTCCATATAAAGGCTGATGACTGTGGCAACTGAAAGGCAGTATCAGCACGTTTACATTGGAGTAAATCAGAAAGTCGGCCAGCTTCTCCAAACTGGATTAAAAGTAGATTATGTGTTAAAAAGCATCCATCCATCTTGGCAGGAGGTGGCCCTGACAGACATTGAGCGTGAAGACAGGTCGTCAGTCAGACACATAAAGACAGATCACATCTGCTGGACTGTGGGAGGAAGCCAAAGAAAACCCACATGCAACCTCCTCACAGAAGTGCGAGGAGTACAGTATACCACTGCACCATTTTGCACATTAAATTAAATGCAACATGGGGTAAAAAACAAGGGTTGTTTTCTTGAAAAAAGATAACTGCAATAGATCAATAAAGAAACCTGATTGACATAATGGAAATACAAAACTAAAATACAGGAATAAAACTAAGGGAGGATATTTTGAATGCTTTTACAGCCGTAATCCTGACTAAAAGTGCATCATTGCATGAGGAGCGTACAATTAGCAAAGCCACTGCCTCTACAAGTCATTGTCTGTGCATGTCTCCGTCCTGCTATGTGTTCAATTTATATGCCACACATATTACTGTTAAATCATTCACAGGACCTAAAGCTCAATGGTTTTAATATTAGCCATCTAGAGACTGATTTACACCTGGGGTGCCAGACCAACACCAGCTGAATATAATGACCTGTAATTAACTACTTAGAAATTCAGTCTGAGGGTCTGGGGACTCTTAACTTTTGCATGGAAGGCAACTTTTATCATCATGAAGTGTAGTTTAAAACGAACTCTGGGTTAATCTCTAATAAGATAATTTGGTACGTGATTATTTCTTGCTTTAATGAGTGTTGAGATATGAGGTATGAGGAGATATTGAAACAGTACACAGTCTTAGTGAAAGCTAGGGGATCCAATACATTGAATCTGGCACTTCTGACTTCGCTTGTATGATAATGTCCTTTTTGTTGCTCTCATGTGAGGCACTTCAGTCCATATAGAACATTTCCAAACATGATTTTCTGCACACCCACACACACTAGAGTTTTACCTCCAGAAGATGGCGACATTCCCCAACTGATGATGTTTTTGCTGAGCACTGCCCCACCCTGGTTTTTACACAGGCAAACACTCACCCACAGACACACACACACTCAATGAAAAATAAATTGAAGGAAGTTGGTGGCCAAAGCATTTTCCAAGGCATCTGCATTATTCACTTTTATTAACATCTGTCTACTGCTGTTCATTCATGCATGTTAGAGTCTGGCGTGCACACACATCACAGAAACACAAAATGATCAATCACTTCCAGTGAGGTGTTTGTACATTTCCATCTGACATTCACTCAACTACACGCTAACCAATTCTGCCCATGCATGTATGCTTTTACCTTTGTGCAGTGACCCGCAGTGCAAACCAAACACAACAAATAAATTATTCAGTTTAGAAACTATCAGGGGATTAAGAGTGTATCTTGCTGTATCTCTATCCTCATTCATAATCATAAAACTAATAATAGTAAAAGGAGTTTGTAACTTGTGTTTCCTCTTGCCAAGTCAAGCATCTCCTTGGGAAAAGCTCTGTCATAGATTCTGCCTATCAGCTATTTTATTTTGGCATTATTTTGTATTCCTCTCTCTCTAAACAGGAGCCAGCCACTTATCAGCATGCACTTTGTTTACCTGCCTTCGAAACCTGTACAATTCCGCAGCCATGTTGTGATCCAACATCCAACCACAAAATGTTCACACCACCAAACTCATTTGATTAAGGAGGTTATGTTATGGATAAATGTGTTGTTTTATTGTATATAATTGGTGTATTTTGTTTCTTTGCAGCAGATTATGCTCATCTCGGTCCAAAGTATTTGTTGCATACACTCCGCCTTGGCAGCTGCATTATTTGTGAGGACTGATGAAAACACTGAAAGAGCATGTTTCCTCCGCACATTGTACCCTGGGATGTCAGAGAATGAGATGGAAATTGGGTTGCCCAGTCAAGCAATTCCATCTCTTCTGGAAAAGAATAAAGTCTTGATTAGCAAACGTGCAGCAGGATAATCAGCAGGGATGTCACACCCACTTCTGAGCTGTCTCATACACTAAAGTGTGACGGCTCACACACAGAAAATTGGATCGCAGATGAAATAAACATCAAAGCAAATCAAATGTACCCAAATCCTAAATTCATCCACAGACACAGGAAGAGCTGCTATCAAATGAAACCAATGAGCGTGACTGGTGATCATGCAAATATGTGAGATTAAGTATCATAAACTTCATTATATACAAGCAGATCACATGGGATTTTGTGGTTTGGTTTGGGTGATCGCAACATAAAAGCAACAGCACAAAGATTTACCAGCCTCTTCAAACGTGCACATATTCATAAAATGTTAAAAGGAATAAATATGATAGCGTGAGAAAATACAACATCAGTTTATACCTGTAATCGACTACTCACATACAACATGTTAATATTGTTCTAACATGAAAACAAAATTGAAATTTGAATCTGAATTTCCCTTCAATAGTTTTTCAAGCTCATGTTGAATGAAATCCAAGCAAATGTGTGTAAAAATAAAGTCAAAGAAATGGAGAATGGAGATGCAGTATATCAGAGTCTCTCTGCTAGATCCCATTAACTGATTTACAGTAAGAGTTAATGCTGGGAATTAAGGTTCAAGCGTCAGACAAGGCAGGATGAGATTGAAAAGAGAAGCTAATAAATCAGCGAACAAATCCAAAGATTAAAACAAACTAAAACAGGCTGCCTAGGCAAAAGAATAAAGCAGTACAGCAATATCAGACGACGGATTAACACTGATTTAATAATATACTGGCTAATAAGGTGCAGCTGTGCAGGAAAACTGAGGTCAATGAGGGGGACTGTTGGTGAAAAGGGTACAAAAACTGGCGTGAGAAGAGAATGTGGGAGCACTGATGCCAGCTGCATCGGTGGATTTTCTGCGTATGAGATTGTGGGGCCAAAAGGTGTCATTTCAGTGGCTCTTCAATTAGAGAAAATGAGAAGCCAGAGGAGAGAGGCTTTCAACTCTTTTCAGCTTTAGATCCTTTCCTCTGGCCCTGTGTAATGGAATAACTGATCAATAGTTGTAGGTGTTTTTGTTTTTCCTCCAGTGCCTGCACCAGTAAATGTTCCCTGCATGTCACTCTGCATTAGTCCATCCTATTGCACTGGTGCACAAAGTGCTGGTGATCTTTGTTTAGCAACTGTTGTTTAATAAAGCATATGGGCCTGGTCTTTAAATTGTAATTTTTTTAATCCAGATCCTCCCCCTTTGATTTATAAAAATATATATATTGTATAGTGTATGTATACATGTCTTTGTTTGCCAATCTGTACTTAGGTTTGAGCTCCTTGTATTTTGAGTATTTAGATTTTCTGTTAAAAAAAACAACCTTTATTTACTAGATACTTTACTTATACATATTTAAAAAATATAATCTTCAACTTTAAATCAGTCTCAATCATGGGGGGTGGGGGGTTATTTACAACAAAGCAACACATCAGCCCCACCTATACCAGAGCAACATTAAAGTGCATTACAAATTATTATCCAATGTAAATTATTCTGAAAGGAGCCACTGACATTCTGCATGATGACGACTTTTATGCAATTTGTTGATGGTTATACTTTTGTATAATTATGTATGCATTCCTTCTATCACACATACAGTACTTTTTTAACCGAATAGGCCTACTTTTCACACCACTGCAATCAAACGCACCCTTTGCAGTGCAAGCTAGCCTTCTGTCGCTGAGTTGGTCATGAGATTCTACTGCATTGCTCGTTTGCTAGCTAACCTCCATTGTAAACAAAGTTCTGCTGCAGGTGAAGTCTCTATTTCATTAGCTAGTTAGCTTACCTGCCACCTGTTCACGTTGTCTCATGAATATTGGACAAGGAAAAATCGCGGTTGTTCTATTCAAAGCTACTGTTTTGATAGTTGTTGGACTGCTTGGCCTCCACTTCAATACATAATCTGGAGTTCTCTGGAGTTTGTTCTGTTGGGACTTTGCGACTGTGACAGCTTCTCTAAAAGGATCTAGCCTCTGCTCAGATACCTGGGACGGTCTGCTGCTTCCCATCAACAAAGTAAGGGGCTTACTGTTTAAATTAGCGTGTGAAGTAATTGGCTCTGTACCGTTGGTCTCTGTGAGGTGTGTGTGCTTGGCAATGTCTTACTCTGAAATCTGCTTTTCTCAGCTCACTGAGCTGCATTGTTATGGTTGTTGTGTTGCAAGTGTTTATTGGTTGTTTGACACATTTATTCGAATGCCTGATTGTTGTGCGTCCCTTTTGTTAATGAACCTAATTTAGGAATATAAATATTAATGTTTGGCTATTGTGAGTTATGGACTGAATTGATTTCCCCTCAGGTTACATGCCTTTTTGTTATTGTGAATCTTCTATTAGCTCGCTGTAAATTCAGGTCGCAGGTAAGAGGTTAATATTGAATATTCATTGTCTTTAGGGAACTACCCTATTGTCTCATTGTTCATTTATAATTACCAGGGTACTTGCCTTCAGCAATGCGCACCTCTGGTTCCCTTGTAATATTGGCTTCATGGGGAACATAACGAGTTACTTTAAGTGTAGCAGAAATATTTCAGCGAGCTGTGGGTCAATGTGTCATCTTGCTAAACAATTCTTGATTTTAACTGCTGTGCTTCTGTCGATACTGCTGCTGCACTCAGCTGCACTCATTGCTAAGGTTAAGTACTGATGGCTTATCACCCTACATAACACATCTAAAGAAGATGTTCTTAAAACAATGCCTTTTTGTTGAGCTTAAAATGTCATTGTTTTGTTTATATGTCTACTATGTGTTGACGATCATCTGATTCATATGTGTATGTTCTCATTCATAACACTCCGTTCGATGTCTCACTATGGGATGCGCCTTATCGCGGAGCAAACAGAAGCATCAATCTCATTACGCCAATCCTCATTGGCTGGTGATCTTGACGTCAGGGAATCCACCCCCTATAAATAGCTTGCGCTACGCCGCATGCGTCATTCAAACACCTCTTCTCGCTTCAGAGCACATCTCTATATTGGTAGCCGGGCTAGCTCACACAGTCCACAGACGGAACCAAGCTATCCAAGCTAACTTCGGTCGACGGGCGCTCGCCGGCTACTTCTATATATACTTCTGCAAGAAGACTGTTAATACTAACACACCAGTTAGTGTTGCAAATCGACCTCGCTGTTTTTTCTTCGGAAATAAAGGTAAGGTTTTGATTTTTTCAAGCTAACAATAATACACGTGTTGCTAGTTTGTCTTCCCTCACTACCGACACCACGGTAGCGAGGACGTTTTTTCTTTTTCTCTCTCACACCAGAGGAGTAGAAGATAAAAAAGGTATTAACACACCAGTTAATATTCTTTGAGAATAAAATCTACACCGTCGCTTTTTCTCCGGATTAACGACCGGTTGTGATTCTCTTTTCTCAGCAACGCACCTGCTACCGAGCGCGTCCTTATCCCACGTCGCCATAATGGCGAACAAGATGGACACGTCTCTCCCATCCACACAGAGGAGCCAGGGAATCGGAGGCTCGGCTCTGCGGCTCGGGTTGAAGATTTCGGACACAGACGCACAACCAAGGTCTGCTCGTCCTGCCTCGGGCTGCAACATGCCAGGAGGCTTCGACAACCCCGGCTCACTGCGGCGCATTGTCGCCGCGTTTCACCGTGAAGAGCCTCCCGCCAACGGTTTAGCTCCGCCAAAGCTACGCTTGTCGGGTCAGGACTCCCTCCATGTCTCTGATTTACCGAACGGAAATCAGGACACGGGGCGTCCGCACAGCAGATGGCGCCCCGCACTGTGTCGGTCCTGGGGCTCATCAGTAGTGGCAGCTGCAGACGGAGTCCGCGCCGGCTCAAGGCTGCAACGCCCGGGAGCCGATGGCTGCTCTCCCGGGCGATAGCAACACCAGCTTCCGCCTGCTGAGTCACTGCGACCCTGCAGGCCGTGTGTCAGCGTGCCGCCAGCCAGACTAGACATCCATGGCCCGAAATGGCCCAAGGAGACCCCCAGGTCCCGTACGAGGGGAAACATTTTGCCCCAAGCAACGAGACAAGAGTGTAACTCCTGCCCGGTCATTCCCGGAGACGTTGGATGAGGTGTCGGTCTCGTGTGAGAGACGGCCCTTCAGCAACAAGGCCCCAATCCAGGTGCCCTCGCGCCCTAGAACTGCGACGGTATGGAGAGGCTCGGGCTGCTCCGCATACCGCCGATGGAACGCTGGTGGCAGCTCACCTCCTCCCGAGGATGGCGACTACACAAGAGCCGGAACCCCACGCTGCCGGCAAAGGGCGGACCGGTTCCAGTCCAACCATCGAATCAACGGTCCTACAGGAGCCTCAGCCACTTGTCTGCCCCAGGGTTTGAACATTTCTCCTCCGGCTGCTAGCCGCTTACCAGCGGAGCTCTGCGAGGATTCTGTCAAGTAATCCTGGACCCGGCCAGTTAATGGACGAGAAAGCCGCGATCAACGGACATCTGGCCTCCGCGGTTCAACGCTGCCGCCCGATCCAGGCCACCGGGAAAGGCAATGGGAATTATGGTGGTGCAGGCGCCCCCACGATGCAACTCCACAACCTCCCCAGACCGGAAAGAGAGGATGGTGATCGGACCACTGCCCATCGTTCCCGAGGGATTTTGGGATCTGCCGTTCGCCTTCTATGCAGAAGAATGCCGAGTCCAAGAGAAGAAGCGACGGCCCCCACCTCTGTCTTCCTCCGAAGGTCCAGGCCGCTGCCTTCACAGCGGCCAGTCCTATCGCCCAGCTACCTCAGCTGCTCCGGTTAAAGTACCGAAACAAGCAGCACGCGTCACGGCCCGCACCGAGTCCCCAGCCCAGGCAGGAGCCGCAGGCGCGAGTTAGGCCCAGAAAAATCTCCGGTTCCGGNAAAGGGCACACCTCTTTTCAATGCGCTGTGGGAGTGATTTTATCATTTCTACAGGACCTAATTGATAAACACAGAGCTTTCTCCACGATCAAAGTCTACCTGGCTGCTATTGCTGCATGCCATGTGGGTTTTGAGGGTAAGACGGCCGGCCAACATCCTCTGGTCTGCCGTTTTATGAAGGGAGCTTGCTGAGACTGGCCAAGGCACAC
>NW_011338261.1:341608-346624 GCF_000735185.1 Notothenia coriiceps
CGCCCAGTTCTCTCCTATTCTTTTGCGAGAATAAATTCACACAGTCCGACATACACGGATTAAAACACACATGTACAAACATCATATATAACACAGCACACACACAACAAAGTCTTCCCCCGGCCAAAATACACAGATGGACACACACTACACAACACACAACGGCCGCCAGCGGAATCGGAGCGCCTCAGGCTCTGGGCGGCTGCGGGGCGGCTTGCAAGATTTCGGCCACGACGCCACACAGGATCCTGCTCGTCCTGCTCGCGCTGCAACGCCGACCTGCGTGGGCTCAGGCCTGCATGCCAGGAGGCTATCGACAACCTCCGCCCGGTCATCGACGGGCATTGTGCGCCGCTTTCACCGTGCAGCAGCTCCGCCCTAACGGTTAGTCGGCCAAGCTAGTTGTCGGGTCACCGCCGACCTGTCATCGTCTCTGACCCTTTACCGGATCGGACATCAGGACACGGGCGGCGTCCGCCCACACGAGAGGGTGGGAGCCGCACTGTGTCGGTCTGGGGCTCATCAGTATGGCACGCGCTGCAGCAACGGAGTCACGCGCGGCTCAGGCGGTCAACGCCGGGCAGCGATGGCTGCTCTCCGGGCGATAGCACACCCAGCTTCAGCCCTGTCTGCAGTTCGGACCTGCACGCCGTCGTGTCAGCGCTGGCCGCAGCCAGACTAGACATCCATGCGCCGAAAGGCCAAGGAGACCTCCAGGTTCCCGTTACGAGGGAAACATTGCCCCAAGCAACGAGGACAAAGAGGTACCCCTCGCGGTCTTCGGAACGTTGGATGAGTTGTCGGTCTCGTGCGCCGAGGCGCTTCAGCACCAAGGCCCAATCCAGGCGGCTGGCCTCCTCCCTACACTAGCGCACGTAATGGAAGGGCTCGGCCTGCCATACCGCCGATGGAAAAAAAACACAGCACAGCCTCACCACAAAATCCATATAACACAAAGGCGACTACACGAGCAGGAACCCACCGCTGCACGGCAAAAGGCGGACCGGCTTCCAGTCCACCATGAAATGAACGTCTACAGAGCGCAGCATGTCTGCCAAGGGCTTTGAACATTTCCTCGCTGCTAACCGCTCCTACAACGCGGCGCCTCTGCGAGGATCTCTCCAGCTAATCTGGACCGGCAGCTACTGGAACGAGATACGCCCGCGATCACGGACAGTGCGGTGGCGGCGGGGCGTCTCAACGCTGCGCGTCCAGCGCCACCGCGGAAACGCGCAAATGGGCAATTATGGTGCGTGCAGAAGAGCTAGATGGCTCAACCTCACCCAACCTCCTCAGACCAGCGAAACAGAGAGAGGATGTGGAACTGCGACAGTGCCATCGTTCCTGAGAGGAATTGTTGGATCTGGCGTTTCGCCTTTCTATGCAGAGAAGATGCGAGTCCAACGAAGAAGAAGACGAGGCCTCCACCTCTGTCTTCCTCGAAGGGTCCAGCTCCGCTGCCTTCACCAGCGGACACCCCAAGCTACCCATACACACACACAAAAAGGTACGAACAGCATGAGGTCACTGGCCCGCACCGAGTCCCCAGCCCAGGCAGGAGACGGGGCGGATTTGGCCCAGAAAATCTCCGGTTTCCGGCTGCAGCCCAGGGCGCACAGCCAACCCGGATTTCGGCAGCAGTCGAGGGAAGAAGAACTGGCGGCCTGACAGCCTCCTCCTTCTTTCCCTCCTGACGACTGGAAAGTTCCCCAGCTCAGATGTGCTTCCCGCTGCCATCGGAAATGCCTTCAACGCATCCTCAACAGTGCACCAAAACACATGTCACAAAGGTGTGGTTTGGTTTTCTCGGATAAGCATTTTCCGCTGACGGCAGTCCAGGCCTCAGGTAGGGTGCAGCTAAGAAAATGAAAGCGAGAAAACAATAAAACAATAAAACCCAATAAACAGCCCGCCAGTTTGTTCCCTTTTTGTGAGAGCAGCTACGGCCTCTATCAAAGGCGGACAATGAACGGGTCTGTGAAGGCACCGCCTGCCGCAACCGACCCATGCGCAGATGCGACTGCGGCTGTGGAGCTACCAACCGTCACGTGCGCGCAGTGCCGGCTGGGGTTGTGGAAGGCATCCTCCCGTCACAGCCGCATCGCGCACGTGTCGGTGGGGACTGTCAAATCGGGGTACCACCAGGTGTTCAGCACACTAGAGGGCCCATAACACAACGAAATAGAGACTCAGAGGCAAAAGACTGACCATCTCCGCTGGCTCTAAGGAGCGAACAGTGAACGGCATGCCTCACAACGTCTGCTTGGGTGTTCAACGACCAGTTACCAGGGCTAGCAGACTCCAATTCGCTGTCACCCCCTCCGCTTTCTCGGGCGTCTCTGTATTCACAGGCCCCCCGAGGGGAGTCAGCCACATTCTAGAAAGAGAAGATCCTCCCGCTTCTAGAAAAGAAGCGCTATATCATAATTACCGCCAGCGGCACAGTCAGAGCAGCTTTTATTCCAAGTATTTCCTCGTTCCCAAACGGGAGGGCAAGCCGGAATTCGCCAATACTCAGATTTGAGGCTCTGAAGCGTATCCTAAAAAGATACCAAATTCAGATGCTCACTCACACATCTCCTGCTGCGTCTCGTCGCCGACCAACGAACCGACTGGTTTACATTAGTCCACCTGAAAGATGCGTATTTCCATATCTCCAGTTATTACCCACCACAGGGAACATATCTGAGGTTCGCATTTCAGGCGGGATCTGTTACAATACACGAGTACGTACTTTCCTTCGTCCTGTCTACTCAGTCCAAGAGTCTTTGTACGATGTACGGAAGCCCGCGACGCCCAGTTAGACAACAGGGTATTGCTGGCAACCTAACTAGACGACTGGCTGCCTTCCCGCCACAGTCGGACAGGCGCGCTTTCGAGCATGTCTCGTCAGCACTCGCTCTGGGCGTCATAACTACCACGCACCGAGCTGCTTGCCCGGCCAACCAGAACTCGTACTCTTCTGGTTTCATGCTCCGGCTTTACAGCCGCTGTCAGGCCACCACAGCTGCGTTTTCCGCGCTTCGTCGCTCCTTTCTCGGGCCACATGTTCCTCTTCTCGCACATGCCTGCGTTATGGGTCATGGCGTCAGCATCACCCAGTCGTCACGCTGACGGTTTCCGCCGCGTTCAGCGCTGCGTCCGCTTTCCGCGCGTCATGGCCGCCGCGCGCGGTGTGTCTCCGCGTGCAAATGCCTAATCGCGCCTGCGCCACTGTGCCCCGACTTTTCTGGTAGGGGCTGCCTATCGCGCGCTCTGCTCTCTTCACCGCACCCGCTGGTCACCACGACGCGCGTGACCGGCCTCGGGGCGGGTTTTACGCGGTCGTCGGTCGCGGTCTCGGCGCCGCCACAGCGGTCGGCAAATAACACTTACCTTGGCAGCTTTTAGCGGTGCGTTCCTCTACCCGCCTTCCTGGCTTTTCTCAGAGGACACCATGTCCTCGTGAGGACCGGACAATACGACCACAGATATCGTATATAAACCGGACAAGCGGGGCGTTTGCGGCTCTCTCCAGTTAACATGCTGGCCACGCAAACTGATCTTGTGGACTTGCGGCCCGTCTTCCTCTCTCTGAGAGGACGCACGTACTGGGTTGATGGAACCTCGGGGCAGACCTGCCTGTCCAGAGGCGGTACACTATACTGCAGACTGGACCTATATCATCCAAAGATGTTGTGAGCCCAGCTGTCGGGTGCGTTACGGCCGCGCCGCGCGGTAAAATATGACACAGTAAACAACGGATCTGTTCGCATCAAAAGAAAATGCTCACTGTCAGCTTTTTTCTCTTTTCAATGCGCGATCAAAACGCACCATTAGGCGTAGGACGCGCTCGCGCACCATTTGGGCCCTCCGGTCCTCCCTGTACGCGTTGCCACCCTGGCGCTGATACCCCCAACTCTGGCCCAGAGCTGAGGGAAACGGCGACACACAATGATCCTGATAGCTCGCCTGGCCTGCAATGTACTGGCTGGCGGAGATGATATCAGCTGCTGTGCGGTCGGCGCCGTGCAGCTCCCGCCCTACGCACGAGACATACTGTCTCAGGCGGGGGAACGGCTTTCCCCACATCCGGCGCGCATGGCCTATGGGCACTGGCCCGTGAGTGGTAATAATCTGAATGCAGTGGGTCTCCCGCAGAAGGTGATAAACACTAATTCAGAGTGCAAGAGTTTTCCTCCACTCAGGTCTCATGTTATGCTGTAAGTGGAGGTTGTTTGAGGCTGGCTGAGCTTCAAAAAGGGCACACCTCTTTTCAATGCGCTGTGGGAGCTGAGTGTTTATCATTTCTACCAGGACTACAATTGATAAACACAGAGCTTTCTCTCTACGAGCAAGTCTACCTGGCTGCTATTGCCTGCATCCCATGGTGGTTCTTTGAGGGTAAGACGGCCCGGCCAACATCCTCTGTCTGCGCCCGTCTTTAATGAGGGAGCTTGCGGCTCGCCTTCCTGTTTCCAGGTCACCTGTGCCCTTATGAGGACTTGACCAGTGGTTTTAGATGGCTCACATCGAGCCCATTTGACACCTGCGAGAGAAGCTGACATAAGGCACCTGCACCCTCAAGACAGTGCTGTTCACTGGCCCTGGCATCCGCCAAGCGAGTCAGTGACATTATGCGGCTATCTGTACATCCTCATTGCACTCAGTTCGCCGACGGGTTAACGAGAGTGTTGCTGAAGCCCACCCTGCCTTTATATCCTAAGGTGGCGTTGGCTCATGTACCCACAATTGGACATTGAGCATTTCTCCGCCCGCTGTGTCCCTCCGGGAACAGCATCCGAATTTCGCTTGTCCAGTTCGTGCTTTACGCACTTATAGCTGGACAGATCAAAAGAGTTTTCGTCATAATGACCAAACTCTTTGTGGTCCCTGGATAACCTCAGAAGGGCCAGCCTGTTACTCAAGCAACGGCTCTCTCACTGGATTTGTGGAGCAATTGCTTGGCTTACACGAGTCAGGTCTGCAGGCACCTTCGGGTGTGCGTGCTCATGTACGACTCGTGGTTGGCTATTA
>NW_011338261.1:346629-361436 GCF_000735185.1 Notothenia coriiceps
ATCCTGGGCTTTGTTCAGGGGTGTTTCCATCCAAGACATTTGTGCAGCAGCGAGCTGGTCCTCGCCGCTCACTTTTGTCCGCTTTTACAGATTAGACGTCTCTGCTCCCAGTGTGGCCCATGCAGTGCTGGGCCTCCTGCTGAGTTAGAGCTCTAACTGTTAAGTTCTGGTTGTTTTGGTGATTATAAGATAAGCTCGTCTGGCAATACGGGAGCTACAATATCCCATAGTGAGACATCGAACGGAGTGTTATGAATGAGAACTATATGTTACTTACGTAACCCCAGTTCTCAGATTAACATGAAGTGAGATGTCTCACCAGACGGCCCTCCTTGCTATGGTGAAGCGAGAAGAGGTGCTTATTTTGAATGACGCATGCGGCGTAGCGCAAGCTACTTATAGGGGGTGGATTCCCTGACGCTGACGTCAAGATCACCAGCCAATCAGGATTGGCGTAATGAGATTGATGCTTCTGTTTGCTCCGCGATGAGGCGCATCCCATAGTGAGACATCTCACTTCATGTTACTCTGAGAACTGGGGTTACGTAAGTAACCTATAGTTTCCATCTTGCTGCTTCACATCAGTTTAATAGCTAGGTTAAGATTGATCCATCTTGATTCCTTATAGGTGCTGTATTCCCCTTAGATGTCAGAGGTGGTAGATTCCATACAGTAAATTGTGTTGAGATCTGTATCTAATAATGTGGTTCGTTTTTGTCGCTCCCAAATGTCTGCTTTGCTGAGCTGATCTTGTTGTGTGGGTTGTGATAAGGTCAGGGCCAAGACACCAAATATCAACTCTCAAAACAAATTCCATGTGTGTCGGCTGAACTGAACCAACAATAATTGAGTGAGTTTACTCAATGTTAATTTGGATTGGGTAGGTCTGAATGAACTACAGGTTGTGGTTGAAGCCAATATGGATACCACTTTTGGGGATTTTTTCTGACAATGTGCTTTGAATCATTTCCTGCAACAGCGAGCCGTATAGAATACGTTCTGTTTTGAAGTAAAAGTCATGTGCGTTCAGGAGGGTGCAGCTAATTATTATCGAGCACAGATTGAAGTATGATTGACAGGTTACATCTACAGCTTACCCTTGATGGTAAAGATCCAGGCTCATCTTTTTATTTGACATTTTAGTTGGTTGATTCTCTGTAGAAAACAGACGTGGACTTTCAAGTACACTAATTAATTTTCAAGGATTATAGACTTACTTGTCTTTGCTACTTGTTTGCTGTTGCTCTTACTAATGATCCTTTTCTAATCACAGTTTGCACTTCCTCGTTTCTTTGAAAACCCTGGAGTATACATCTCCAGCTAATTAGACGGAAGGCTAGGGAACTGTGGCCCATTGACCAATTAGAGTATTGTGGGGCTTATACTTTGTACCTTTTGAAAATTCTAGTGGTGCATATGAACACTCCCTAAAAACTCAAAAATATTTGTAATCTTTGAAAAATAACTGCACACAACATTTGTATTACATGGAAATCTTGTAACTTTATTTTTCTCCAATGGAACTGAATACCTACAGACGCTGTGACCTCTGTGTCATCTCACATGTATTATGTTTTTTATCATATCCTGTATCACATTGAGTTAATCGCCTAAATGCGGGGTCTGGGGGACAAAAAGCTACTGCCCTTTTTGTCTGGGTACTAGTGCCCTTTTAAAATGGCAAATCAAAGGACGGCTTGTTGGCTGCATGTGTCACTGAAATAGAAGTAAAGTCATAAATTGGAACTGATTTCAGCAAAAAAAATGTGTTTGATAATGAAAAGGTGGTTTTAACTCTTTCACTTTGTGATCTAAGTATCTTTCTTTTGCAACCACGAAACCAGCTATATCTGTTTCTTTGGAAAGTTGAACTCAAAAAAACTAAACTTTGTTGCCTTGTTTCTGCGCTCCCTGTCAAGTGTTATTTCCAAAACTTCCCCAAACTAAGACTCCAGCACCAACTCGCATGTGGTTTTACCCCAAAGGTCCTCTGTATGTAGGTCATGCTTGGCACCCACTGAAATGTTGCACATCCTCACCAGGTGTGTGATTCTCCCTAGCTGTCTATTCTAGCTGCATGTAACTCCTGAACTCCACTTTACATTGTACAGAGTGAGGCCTGTTCCCCTACAGAGGAGCCTAACCTTGAATGATTGTATCTGCAGTTTGCTGCATTACCTGCACACTGTAGCCAAAGGGACTAAACGCGTTAGTTATCAGCAGCCACATTCTCAAGGACAGTAGCATTGTGAGGTATTGTGGTCACATTTAATACTGAAATATTTGTCAAGTCCCTCAAGACTGCTGCGTTCCAATTATTCCTCCTCATAATATCCTTGTCCCATAATTTACCTGTGTCACCTTTTTAGATACTTTAGTGTAAAGAACTTGAGCTCAAACAAAGGACACAGCAGACTTAAAAAACATAATAAAACATGCTGTCTGCAATGGGTATGTAGAATAAAAACAGACTGACAACAGCATTGGCAATTAAAAAAATGACACAGGGGTGAAACTAGTTTGAGAAAATCCATATTTTCATTAATTCTCTAAATCTAATTTCGGAATACAGCTGAGGATATATAGAGGGCTTATGTAGGAAAAGGAACTCATAATGCCACACGAAAGAGACACAGACTGGCACAGCAAACAGGTTTAGTGAAAACTCTCTTCATAATAAAAGCTTCTCTCGTGAAAAAGGATTTTCATTGGGCTCTGTCACATTCTGTAATCATGCAAACAACATCAGACTGTTGCTTTACTCACAGTGTTTGCTTTGGTCTTATCATTGTTAACTATGATGACACATTTTTCTTATTCAATTTAATGTTAAACTTATGATGCAGGAATGTCATGATGCTCAGTAGTACAAGCTCTGAATTTAGAATAATTAATATTATGCAGGACTTAAATGGCCAGTGAGTGTGTTTTACTGGAGATGGAATCTTGATGATGATAATAGGATGGGATTGATTATTTCACTCATGGTTTTTTTTCATCTACTCATTGGCTAAGACATCTGTAGGGTGACATTTCTGATTAAGTTTACTTTCACAGTCGGGTTTTGGCTGCTCTGAATGTGTTTTCAGGGCTCAGTTAAGGTGCTCAAGGCTGACTTCAGCTGAACATCTGTGATATTAGCCACTCATTGGATGACTCGAGCGACTGCCAAGTCATGTCAATTCTTTTTTTGGCATTGGTCAGATCATTTATTACATCCCAGCTGCCTCTGCCATCATCCTCTCATGTTTGGAGACTGTAGGCACAACAGCAGCCCCTGAGTACGACAACAGAGCTGCTGCAGAAAGGCCAACCTGCTGCGCTCTGCCAAAGCACACGTGTTGTTTGATGCCTGCCTTGCATTACAACACGGTAAGGGCAAAGAGCAAATCTAAAATAGATGTGGCAAACTGTTTTAGGGTTTCATTTCAGTGAAACACTCTGGCTTGAGTAGAACCTGTGGGACAAACCTCTTAGAGTAATTGAATATTAGAAGTGTGTTGATTACAAATTGGGATGAGAGATTCTCCGTTATTGTTTTGAATTCTTAGTCTTTTCTTAATCTGAATCTGTCTACCACTACGCCTGGGTTAAAAACAATGAATTTAATAATAAGCTGTCAGTATTGATTGATTATTGTATTTAAAGATGGGGAATGCAACTCCTTTTTAAAAACGTTGAGGCGGTCACCTAAAGAGAAAATGGGACTTTTTTTCACCACCTTCGAAATGTCCCAAAAATGCAATTGCCTAAATGAGTGGGACGGTCCCAGATTTTTATTCTTTATTTTACTCCATTATCATTTGGTTAAAACATTCAAAGTGACCTTAAACAAAAAATAAAAACAAATGATCATTTATCAACCTTATCATTTAATTAAACCCAGAAAAAATTGACATTAGAGGTAAATCGTTCATTCCACAAATGAACGGCAAGTTGGCAACAACAGGGAAGTCCTTCTTCCATTAAACTGTGCCTGTGAAAACACAAATGATGTTATCAAAAAAAGTCGAAACGCACTGCTCCAAGTTCGTCAAACTTTTGAATGTAATCAAGGGTTGGACATCAATGATAAGGGCTTTAAAAGGTTTATTAAATTAAGCGATTATGCACAAAACAGAAAAGTCATTCCAATATTCAATCAAATCATATTCTGTCCTATGTTGTTGTAGACCAGAGTTTCCAGGATTACAATTTGTAACAAAGTCAAGAGACAAACCTTGAGACGCCTCATGAAAATGAATTTTGGGACATGAATAAGTCTTGTACCTTCTGGTCCGGCAGCCATGCTCTATCCCTCGATGACAGCTTTCTCTGCATCAAATTCCTGTGCAGCAGGGCCGTGAACAGAAGAGACCTCCAGTCCGATATAATTCTCTTCATGCTGGAGAATCCAAGCTCGCATTAAGATGAGCTCATGGATGATCAACATGTGCGACCTCCACTGTGACCTTCATATGCTCAAACTGATCTCCTGTCCAACAGCATCCTGAAGCAGCCGCTGACACATTACCTGGGGTTCAAGGTGCCTGTAGCTAAACAAAGACTTGCAGGTCTGGAAACTCCCTCTAAACTGCCGTGACAAAAATAAAACCCCAACATATTGCAAGTAGGGGAGGGAATTATGGTTAAAATCTTCCACCGTGGTATATGTCATTTTGTATCGCAATATTATACTCATTCTGAATACAATTAAGAAATGGTTTTAAAATAACCTAATTTTAATGCATCAAAATGAATATACTTTTCTTTGGACTGGATTAAATATATAAAATGTGTAAAATATATGTAATATTTACAATGAAATTGAAAACATACATTATTCAAATAAAAATATAACATAACATTAAAAAAATATTGCTTGAAATATAATCACAGCACAATTTACCTTACAGATTTTCAGTAAAATTATCACAAGTTAAAGACTATCTAATTTTGGACATGTAGGGCTTACATAAATACCACTATTATAAATAAAATGTTGAGAAGTTCATTAATAATGTTATTAAACAAAAACAAATGTTACCGACCTGCATTGCTATAAGTTACCGTGTTGTTGATAGTCTATCAGAGACCATCTGCAAGGTCTTCAGCTCTTGAAGATTGTCCAACTTGAAGTGAACAGGGAGCAAAGCCTTTCAGAGTGGGAGTACTGCTTGTAAACATCATGTAGTGTCTCCTCCAGTTCAGCCAGCAGAGGCACTAATTTGATGCTGTCAAGCGCTGAACGCTCCAGGCAAACCGTTGTTTGAGCTTCCACTCCATTTTGAACTGGGATGAGCCATTAAATGCTGAAGCCAGCCATCTGGGATTTCAAGTCTTGCTCTTTCAGGCCCACACTCTTCAAATCAACAAAGCATCAGAGATGCATTGGCTGTAGGCTTCAATAACACAATGTCTGCAAAATGATACACTGGTTTTCCATCTTTTACTTTTTTCATGTAGACATCCTCTTTCACAGAGCCGTTTACTCTGGAATCGGACATGACGGAGAACACAAGTGTTTTTTAGTTTCTCCGCCAGGTTATTCTTATTCTTCTTCGTTTGTTTTCTTGTTTCATTATTGTCCCGATAATAATTGTAACCTTCCCCAATACTGTTTTAGTTTGGCCCAGTCTAGTTGTTACAATGATGTTAGGCATTTGGTAGAAACTAATGACAGTGACTGTCCTCTGGCAAGAAATATTCAAGAGCATTTTATGGATTAAATAGATAAGAAATAACATTTTAATTGGTCAGGGGAAAACATGCATGTATGCAAGTCAGTTTATGCTAAGCTATGCTAACCAGTGGCAAGCAAAGAGGTAAGCTTAACTCCTCAATGTGAAATCATTCCTTGAAGCGCTCCTCTATGTGACCACTGCCTGTTGTTTTAGTTCACACATCTTAACAGAACACACAGATAATGTAAAAAATGGATGACCATTGGCAGTAATTATTTTGTTGACACATGGACATGGTAGTTCATATGAACTTGACTTGTGGTTGACATACAATTTGGTGGCATTATGTTTCCAATAAAACATGTTTTGGTAACTAAAGATAGTTGGAAACCAGGCTGTTACTGAAAGTTTGAGATTGCTTTACTTTTATAACCAGAGGTTGTTGTTATTCTTTGAGAACTTAGCTTTCCAAATGTATTGAGAGAGCAGATGCATGGCCTTGGACTCAATGCATTTGATTGCAGGACAATACAAAGACGATGACCGTGCAGAATACTTATTTTATACAAAAGTTATTAGGATAACATTTCATTTGTTTCAGCCTGTCTGAATTGTTCTATATTCTCTATTCTAAAGAAGTCCATCGGAAAACTTTGTTTCCCTACATTGTTATTTCCTCTTGACCTAGA
Organism: Notothenia coriiceps; assembly: GCF_000735185.1. Taxonomy (NCBI): domain Eukaryota; kingdom Metazoa; phylum Chordata; class Actinopteri; order Perciformes; family Nototheniidae; genus Notothenia; species Notothenia coriiceps. Next base: position 352,982 of record NW_011338261.1, read on the forward strand.
AACTAAATATACATCAGAAATCTCTCAAGTTTGTTTAAGTGTCTGTATTCCTCCCAGTAAATTCCATTTCAGATGTGGCTAGGCAATTATGGAATGCGCCTTTTATAAATAAGATGAATGGACGTTTTAATGAGAACTTTTTCGAGGCTAAATGCATTTATGTGTTTTTTTTCAGTGGAGCATACATCACCTTCAATGTTCACAGAATGTCCTGCAGCGATGCTATCAGCTGAGGTGGAAATATATATATATATATTTCCACCTCAGCTGATACATACATACACACATACATACATATATATTTTAGTTTTGGGTTTGATTCAGATCAGTGACAGCTGTCATCGCTCTCACCACAGCCTGCAGAGACAGGGTGAACATAATGCAAACTGAATAATTTAAGGACAAAACTTTTATGCTCCCACAGTTTATGCGCTGTTAGAGAAGGTTTATCTCATTCTTGGTACAGAGGGACAGGAGGAAACTTGGAAATCCCCAAAACTTGTATGTATTGTACTTAGTCTAAAAAACAATCTGCAAAGACAAGTGAAGAGCGATGGTACTGCAATTAAGTGTAAGACCATATTTGCATTCCCAAAATGGTACCTTTTGGGAAAATAATCCTTACGTTTTTCTCTAGGTTTAATCAACTCATACTTTTCTCGTACATGGTAAACCTTCGATTGTCCTCCATTGGATGTTTGACTATCCATAATTTAATGAATATTGTGGACATATGGAGATTAAGGCATTGGTTCTTACTGTGCACAGATGGTTGTGCAACATTAAGTGTCTTAGTTGTTAAGTAGGAAGCATCACAATCATTATCTTTCTACATTTATTCAGTTATTTTACTGTTTATTCCAGTATGATCGCTTTCATTTAACCAAATACATTTAATGGATATTCTGTATTAATAACATCTACCAAGGGCACCACTAATTACGGATAACAAAGTTAAATGCAAAAGATGGACATAACGCATGGTTCACTACAGTACAAGTAGACTATAGGGGTCATCAATAGCATAAATCCTGTGTTCAGATTAAGTTTGTACTCGTAGACTGATATTGATAAAGGCAAACATAACATTTCATTTTGAGATGTTTGCCATTTATAACTCTAACTTATAATAAAAATAAGGGTGGTTATTCTGTCATTATTCTGCGTCATGCACTGATTGAAATGACCTATTTGGAATGAAAATAGTAGTCTCTACTGCACCCCGTTGTCTTATTATCTAAGCTATATTCCAATGTTATCGTAAAATCAAAAGCATAGTTATTATTACGTTTATTCATGTACGCAGTAGTTTCTCTAAAAGAGTGATAAGAACCAGATAACATTTCTGAACATGGAGTTTCCTTCTGAAGTAATAAGAGGGTTATTTGTATTGTAGACATTATTAAGTAATGTTTTTATTCAAGAAAATTGGTTGTTACAATCTCCTGTGGTGATTTTAAAGAGGATATATAAAATGTCGGTACCACTTTACAATAAGACTACCCTTATAAAGGATTGATAAAGGGTCTATAATTAGGTTATTAATTAGGTTGTAAACACTTTATTAATATTTAAGAACCATTTATAAACCAGTTCTAACATACATCAACACAGGCTCACTATTTGGCAAGATGACTTAGCCTTATATTGGCTACCTTACTTCGTCTTCTTCATCGGCCAGCATCCTTGGTATCTGTTGTTTACTGAGTTGATTCCCCCCACTTCCATCTTGATGTTTCTTGGCATTGCTTTATGACCATTTATTTATGAGTTACTAACATTTATAGCTGCCAAAAGGGATCCTTGTTGTAGAGTGTAAAACACATTCCCCTTTATTAATGAGTTACAACCATTTCTAATAAGGCTTAGCAGTAAAGATACATGTGGGCTCACTATTTGGCAAGCAACCGGTCACAGTTGCCCTGTTTATCTCATGTCTTATAAAAGCTTATTAAGGATTTATAAAGTGTTCACAACCTAATTAATAAATGAATTACAAAGTATTCGTAATCCCTTTTATAAGGGTAGTCTTATTGTAAGGTGGTACCAAAATGTCTAATCCCTAAGTGAAAGAAATGCTGAAAATGTACATTAAGACTACCTGTATGAAACAACAACTTATCCCTTTGAGGCTTATTTAACATTGTTTTGTATTGTACAAGCAGCTTTTAAAATAATATATTATCAATGTTGTGAAAATGATAAATAACCTGAATGTTTTCATCTTACCAGCAACCAGCAGCTTTTAAAATGAACCTCATTGATGCTGTTTTTAAGTATCAAAGGAAAACACTGAACAGTGAAATCAAGGTAGAACGCTCCAAGAACTTTTACAAAAGTAGTTTTTTAATTAATTTTCAGTTAAGGCAATCCAATACAAAGCATTTCACAACCCACCATATGACAATAATCATGTACAATTTAAAAACCCCATTTAAACGAAAGTAGGGAGTCATGCAAATCAGAAAACTCAAGAGATACAAATAATAAAAATAAATTGTGAGAATAGACTAAAAATAATTTTAAAAAAAGTGTTAACTGTAACATGCTAATTAAGCTACAGTTTTCAAGTACTGGTGAGACAAGAAATGTTTGGAGAACCAGGCACAAGAGAGAAGAAATAGCAAACAGTCCACAGAGTTTACTGCCAAGTTTGGCACTGACATGCATGTAATCTGGGCTGGTTCCTATTATACAGAGGGGGCACTCTTTGTCAATGTACCCCAAGAAAACATGCAGTCAATCCATCGCACTAATAAATCAGTGGGTTAAGAGGTCACCATAATGACATAGACAACAGGAGCAATGGCTTTTCATACATATAACTCCAAAAATAAATATATGTAATAATATATAAAACATATACAATGAGCACTCCTCGCAAGGATAAAGTGCCTCCAGAATCTGTATGCAAACCTGCTGTTGATACACTTTACATTCTAACACACTCTTATCTTTTCACTGATAACTGTTCCCCCTCTTACACCACCTAACAATATACAAGCAAATAGCTGTTTTCCATTTTGACCACTATGAAATAATTCCTCTCCTCAACCAAAGAGCCATACAGTGCTTATCCACCTGAGCTGCTATTTGATAAAAGACATGAGATGTAGTAACTCCCTTCTAGATTTTTAAGGCCTTTTTAGTTTGCTACATTAGACACTTGAAAATAACCTTTTGAGCTCAGAATAATTACTCGCTGTGTCAGTTTGAAAGGAAAGGGCACCTTTTTTTAGAGTGTATTATAATTGTAGCCTTGTCTTTGTGTTTGTTTACACTCTACATCAATGAGGGGCACATGTAGGTCAAGCTTGTAAACAAAAGTGAAATTGAAATAATGATACTAAAAGAAGAGCAACGGCTGTCTCAAAGATGGAAAAAGTAAAAGTTAGATTTAGAATTTGTTTATGTCTATTTGATGCTAAAAAAGAACAGTCATGCTAACAGCTCTGTGAGTCTTCACTTAGACAAAGTGTAGCTTTGAGCTAAATGCTAACATCAACATGCTTAAAATGACAGTGCTGGCCAGTTGTTGTCGTTTTTCCTTAGTTTGTTGGCATGTTAACATTTTCTGAAAGTTTGACCTGATGATGCTACAGAGAGTAACTCCAGTCATAAGGATACATCTTTAAGGGATGTTGACGACGGGACAAATATGTATTGTAAACCCATCCAATCCAATCCAATTGTTGAGATATTTCAGTCTGGAATCTCCCATTTTATAAACTAAGTACATGAATAACATGCATGCCATGAAAATACCACTTTATTATTCAACCTGTTGATGCTTGATGGTGTGGCTAGTGTTATGTCACTGTTAACACGGATAACAATTGTTATTGCAACATAAGCAGAGATCCTATAGTGATTTGTCAGATGGGAATGGGATGCATGATAGGATAGAAGAATTGAGTCTATTGTATTCTGAACTTTCTTTAAAAAACTCTTACTGTATGCACAATGTGTACTTATTGATCAAAACACCCCATGCATGGATCATTTTCTTCACATTTCCAAATGTTGACTTTTTGACATGTCTCAATGTTTATAAGGCAACAAATCATAGGGTTGTCGAGGCTCGTTGTTGCACCATTGTGCCGGTATACATCTCAAATTAAAAAGCTTTTGTTACTGTTTTGGTCAAATTGGATTTGCTACTTGAAAGCCAGTTTGTTTCGTTTCCTTAGACTAAAGCACAGATGGTGGGAGGCTACAGAAAGCCAAACTAAGATTAGCACAAAATGATCCCCCTTTACCCTGTGGTATTGATGGGTTGTTCATGTGTTTACACTTGAGATAATTACTTTTGTACTGAATGTAATGAACAAAAATCCTAAAGCTCTCGGGATCACTTGTGAACTGTCTCCCACCAGAGACTTGAAATGTACTGCGCCACGACCGGGCTGTGTGAGATGAGGAGCAACACTGGCTGTGATCGCACAGATTTACATTGGGAATCCATGATGACAGGGGTTAGAGACTGCTGATGCGTGGCCTTTGGGGGCTTACAGATTTCTGCTTATTGAGTGTCTGGGTTGCCGCGGCGGTGTGTTTAGGATCGTATCAGGACCGGATAACCCGCTATTGGGCCCTCAGGCAAGAATAACACGTGGGTCTTAAACCAAAAAACAAACCAGTGTTCCTAGTTTCACCTGATACCTTTTGCCTTTGATTGCTGTGTGTCACTTAGTTGTATTGTGAATGTATTACATTAATTGTATTAATATCACATGTATGCATCAACTGAAAGTAATGAGATTGTGGCACAAGGCCTCTTGAAGATCAGAGACCCTCACTGTCTGGTGTACATTGTGCTTTAGTTGTGCATATTACCCAAAAGTGGCATTTAGTCAAATGGGAAAGTGGAACTGTCGCCTGCATTGCTAGAGTAGTTCTCTGGATATAAATAATATATATCACATGTTTTGTAATGTGTTTTACTTGCTGTATAAGGTAATGCATTTTGTATACTAAATAACCATTTGTGTGGATTAGAAAATGAAACGGGTTATGATGAAATTATTATTGTTACCTCTGTTCAGATGTATTCTCTGTGATTGGAATTTATCCTTGCTGAATGAGAACCTCCAACAAGCCTGAGTAATATTTTATGTTTAATTGCAGCTGCAGTTCAACTATATTTGACTTGCATGAATACATGGTGTACTTTCTTTAGACAGTGACCATCAGCTCTCAAAATTATTAAATATGATTGATAGCATCGTACTAAGCTTGTCCTTGGTAGAGAGACAGGTTGTGCTTTTTATATGCAATCACTCAAATAATTGGTGACCACTTCAAAACATATCCATCAAATGTCCATGCCACTCTAAATAACATTGGAGAATAAATATACTGGGATATGGGAATAAACTTCTCATACAACATGCTGATATAAACATCTACCTACCAAATAAGAGAAGAGGAGACACCTCATGGTAGAAAAGCCTGATTAATGTTAATAATAAACTGTAAACTACGCATCTTCAGTGTTCCTCCATCATAACCGATGCATTAGCAGATATGGAGATACTCCCCAAATATAAAAAAACGTATTCCAGAAGGGAAAAGGTGCCTAAAAAATATCACTGTGTTAGGCCACACCAATGACTGACGAGCAAGGCTTAGGTCAAAGTTCGCATGTCCTGATACAATTAGAGAAACAACCACAGACAGGCACAAGTTTTAACCACAACATGACCTCTTTGAACCACCTGCTGTCAGATTAGATGTGGAACAGTCACTGCCTCAGTGTCGGACTAAAAGGCTTTCACCAACGAGTCCTGGTAGGTCTTAGCCTCTTATTAAAATAAATCATCAAAATGAATATATCACCGAAAAACAAACCAAATAAAAACGTTGCTCAAGTTGTCACTGGGAGGATACGGCCCAAAATTCAACTTCCATTTCCTGTCGCGTCATCTCCTGTTTGCACCATAACACAGGAGGAAGAGTTCCCACTGAACTCTGGAGCGGCTGCTGCATGCTGTCAGTCCTCAGTGAAAAGCCAAGAGGAGGGCTTCAGATCAGTGTGTGGTGGTGTGTGAGTCCAGGCGGTGTGTAGGGAGGCGGCGCTGGATTGGGTTTGACCCCCCGACTCTTCATGTAAGAGATGAACTGGTCTGGGATCTCTGCTAGCACGTCCTTAGCGAGCCGTGCCATGCTTAACACGTGGTTGCCTGTCCGGTCCATATAATCTCTAAAGGGAACAAACTGAAGAAGAAATGGGAATATAAATGTACTTAGTTACTGTTGCAGTAACATGACAAAATATCGTTTCCTCTGCCTAGCATAATTCCATTGTAGGATTTTGGTTCTCTGTTGTACACATGAGACGCTCTAAATTCTGTATGACAATGTACACAAGTTGGTTTTATTCTAAATGGGGAAATCCAGAGGGCTCATGTTTAAGCCCCTATGTTAGTCAACATTTGCCATTTCCTGCAAGCTTTAGTTTGCTGATCTGTCACTAATCCTGTGCTCTCGCTCCCCTCAGGAGTCAGAGGAAATAAATGTGCTTGAAAATAACTTAAAAGATAAGGTTTCCTTCTGGGGTTTGATAATTGACTCGTGATTTAAATTTATTTTTTAAATTAATTGTCATAGCACACACAAGCTTTCCCTAGGAAGTCGTTTAGCCAAAGTAGTAAGCCACACAAACCATGAAATCGTTGCTCTAAAACCCATTTGGAAACTCAGCACATCCTCAGCCAACTTGATTCTGTTTAGTTTTGACTCTACACAGAAAGAAAGTCGGTTGAAAAACCTATGCCTAGAGTGCTCTAGAGAGGCATCTAATATTAAACTTTCTAGCATGCTGGTCTCTATTGAAATTCACAGGACGCACACAGATGTCCTAATCTGTTAGAAGTGCCAGTGCCAACAGATGGTCTTTTGTCAGAAACAGACATTTTTAATGGGCCAGTATTACTGAGGCAACCGCATGCACGTAAAATGCTAATATAAATATATTACACAACACATACTGTAAATCACTGGAAACCTTTTTCATGGTCCTGTTGGAGTCACGAGGGAGGCAAAGAGGAGGCAAATCCTACTTTGATTGAGCTAAGTATCGCTGGTGTTTTCTTATGTTTTATTCAATTCTCTTTGGTTCTCTAGCCCCTCATGCTATAATCATGTGTATTTTCTCCATTCCTGTTCATGTGTCCTCTCGCAATTATCACAGGCCCCGTGTATCTCCTAATCGATTTAACCGGCCTGCTCTTGTCTATCCCACATGCTCCACTGAGATCCAACATCTCGTTTCAGGGGGCCTGTGGAACTGCCAGTCAGCTGTTCCTAAGGCTGACTTCATCTCTGGCTACGCTTCCCTGCAGTCTCTGGATTTCCTTGCTCTCACGGAGACCTGGATTACTCCATCCAACACATCCACCCCAGCAGCTCTCTCCACAGCATATTCCTTCTCCCATACACCCAGACCCTCTGGCAGAGGAGGTGGCACTGGTCTCCTGCTCTCTCCCAACTGGAGCTTTTCCCTCTTCAAGCTACCTAACTTCACTCCTTCCACCTTTGAATTCCATGCCGTCACAGTAACCCATCCTATACAATTAACCATTGTTGTTCTCTACCGTCCACCAGGCGCCTTGGGGGACTTCTTGGAGGAATTAGATAATCTCCTCTCACACATCCCTGAAGCTGGCCCTCCCGCTGTACTTCTCGGAGACTTCAACCTCCAGACAGGGAAGATAGAAAAACTAACATCTCTGTTAACCACCTTTGCTTTCTCACTTTCTCCATCCCCACCATCTCATAAAACTGGCAATGTCCTTGATCTCATATTCTCAAGGAACTGCACTACTTCTAACCTCTCTGTAAACCCGCTCCACACATCCGATCACTTCTTAATTTCATTCTCTCTACCCCTTTCCAAACATAACAAACTAATCTCTTCTAATTCTGCACCTGTCCGCCGTAACCTTCGTTCCCTCTCCCCCTCTACCTTTGCCTCATCGGTGCTCTCAGCCCTCCCTTCCTCTGACTCGTTCCAACTCCTGCCTCCAAACGCTGCTGCAAAAACTCTCCTCTCGACTCTCTCATCCTCTCTGGACTCTCTCTCTGTCCTCTCACATCTCGGCAGGCTCTCTGGACTCTCTCTGTCCTCTCACATCTCGGCAGGCTCGTCAGTCCCCTCCTGCTCCCTGGCTAAATGACGCACTGCGTGCTAATAGAACCATCCTTCGGGCAGCAGAGCGGAAATGGTGGAAATCCAAACACCGTGACGACCTCCTAACCTATCAGGCTCTCCTCTCCTCCTTTCTCTGCTTCCATCTCTCAGGCAAAAAGCACTTGCTTTCAAGATAAGATCCAATCTTCCTATTCCAATCCCAAAAAACTATTTTCTATCTTCTCCACCCTCTTGGACCCCCCCAAAGCCCCTCCCCCCTCCTCCCTTCTGTCAAGCGACTTTGTTAACCACTTTGAAAAAAGG
>NW_011338262.1:0-7664 GCF_000735185.1 Notothenia coriiceps
GATCATACTCCGCATATTTGTCCGGGTGTTTTGATTTCAAGTGGTGGAGTAATCCCGAAGTGGTGAAAGTCTTTGCAGTTACCCCCCCTCGAGAAATAGCTGAACACGTTTTACAAATCGCAATCCGTGCCTCTTTCTCTGATATTTTGAAATATCTCCAAGCGGCAGACATGTTGGCTGTGAGCCAGCCGCGAGCATGGTCGCGCGCCGTGTTTGTCGCCGCGTTTTGATTACGTCATCACAACAACACGTTAGGTTATCTAACTTATAGGTGCATTTGTTGTTGTTGAAGACCAGGCTGTTACAGTCTTTATTTACTCTATTTGGTTGTAGGCCTACTGGCCTAGATGTTTATGCGGTTTTAAAGCACCTTGGCTTTGTTCTGAATGCACTTTGTTGTAGTTATCCTACAGAGAAAAGAAAATGCACTTGACTTGGAATTAATGTACTGTATGCATTAAAAAGTGCTGAATAAATGTTTTATGGACCCATAATAGTGATTATTATTTAAGTTAAGTTAAGTTTTGCCATAATCATGTCTTTTTCCATAATCAGGTAGCTGAACAACATTGATAAAAAATGTATACATTATATATATAATGTATATATATATATATTTCTATTAATCATTTTAGGCCTTTCGGCATTCGGCCAACTGTTTCCTATTTTCGGTATCGGTTTCGGCCAAGAATTTCCCATTCGGTGCACCCCTAGTATGTATAAAGGGTTACGTCCTTGGCTGGCTAATAAGCTATATAACAAGCTAAGCTAACAAGCACACAAACACCTGCTAACACCTGATATAACTAAAAGGGTTGCGTTATAAAACAATTCACTCACTAATCCATAGTCATGAAGGTGGAATCTAACTATATCCAGAATAAGTTTTATTGCATCCAGGGGTAAAAACATGTTTATTTCTGCTGTAAAGTTAGGCATTTTAAGATGGGGGTCTATGGAAATTGCTCCTTTCTTCAGCCTGCTTCTACCGGCCACTAGATGAACTGCAGTTTGAGGCACTTCCTTTTTTTACATTTTTTAGAGATGCGGGTACGGAGGAAAAGAGAGAGGGTTTTGTTTTCTGACATTTTGTTAGTTCCCTGACACACATATTTATGTAAAATACATCAAAAAGTGCATTTTGCATAATGGTCCCCTAAAGAAAAGTTGTGAAAATGATTTGTTAAGTTCTGCCATTCTAAATATTCATATTTCGTTCATTCACATTGTTGAATAAATGTGTTGCTTTCCACACCTTTAATTAGCTGATTTTACACGTTAACTTGACTAAGGTTTTCCCTTACATTGGAAGTGATTAAGGAAGAGATCATTTCAGTGACCAATAAACCCATTTAATGTTCTGCACATCATGTTTAAGATATCCTTCATATCACACAATCAATTCAAATGTATTTATATGCAGATGAAAATTAGCTTTTAGCTATAACCTGGCAAATAGCATCTCGTCTGGTCTCTTTATGAGATTAGTCTATTTGTATGCATGGTCCTTGTTCAACAAAGACATATAATAATAAAAAAGGCTATTAATATAGCCCAATATCACACATTTGTCTCAGGGGCTTCACAGTTTGTACAGAAGACGACACCCTCTGTGCTTGGACCCTCACATCACACAAGGAAAAAATGGAACATCGAGGAGAGCAACAGAGGAGGGATCCCTCTCCCAGTATGGACAGAGTGCGTTGTCATGTGTATCCATTTAAAAGATAATACATTTACAACATAAAAGCGTCAGTACATCAATAATAATCACCTCTACTTTCTCCATTTCGGAAGTTTTAAACATTCATTAACCAAAAGATGAGTTTATGGTATGATCAAACCTCCAAATTCAACGTCCACAGTTTATATGGTAAAATAAAACGTACAGAGCTTAATTAAAAAGCTGGAGACACCAACGTTTTCAATCCAAACTAAGCAACACTCTTATCACTTTGTTTCTGATGCACTTTGTCAGGAAAACTATACAATAGTTTCTGTTTTCTTACCTAATTAACAACCTTAGATACGTTGTCTCAGTGTAATTCCTCAAACACGCAGAGCGGGGACAGCCCTGAACGCCAGCCCCACTGACCTCCACAGATCAATGCCACAGGGCTCATACACTTAATGTGCTTAATGCACGTAATATCCCAACCTCCTGTCTTAAAGAAATCTGCTCTGCCTCGAAGAAAACATGAAAATGTATGAGATAGTTTAAATAATGTTGGATCGGGAAACATATTAAGCTCATGATGTCGCTGAGACCTCACTGAAACACCTCAGTGACAATGGCAGTTGCTTTATTTAGCCATCACCACACCAGCTGGGATTTAAACGTCTTAACGATAAGAAGTTTATGAAAGGTTAATACCTCATTGCTTCGTCCATGTGACTGACACTGAAGTCAAGAGTCCAGCAGGAGGTACAGTATGGATCAAAAGAGTAAAGTATGCACGCTGACTGCAAACCAAATAGACAATGTCTTAACCATACAAAATATATATATACACAGAACATATATCGTCAGGCAGATGACGCTTTATGATCTAGGATGACTGGAAAAACAATTGATGTACTATAAAAAACAGAATAATTTAGTGTACTTCCTTTGTATTTATATATCAAGTGTCAAATAATTTACAAGCATTTGGTGTACAAACAATTCAATGAGATCCATGACTGTCACTGAGCCCAGGAATATATGTAAGTATTCTCTTCTTTTATTTACATCATTCACTACTGCCCTTATTACACTAATTGGATTGGCTAACCAATCAGGAAGAGGCAACTCCTAAGTAAGAGGTTTAAGCCAAAGGAATTAAAGGGTGGATTTCGGTTGGCAAGAGCTTCTGAATTTACTTGAACCTTGACAAGGTACTGATCTACTCACAAAAAGAGGCCAACGAAGCTAGGAAGGACTCAAGCACCTCCCTCCCAAGATCCTTCCGCTTGAAAATCGCCTTTCAGCACGATTAGTGTTGCAACCTGATTCTCTGCTCGACAGCTCCAGAGTAACCGTCAAAATTTCTATCCTTGAGGATCTTGAGTTTCTGGAGGAAGAAAGCATGGGTGCGGGAGCAAGCGCCGAGGACCAAAAGTCCAAGGATTTGGAAAAGCAACTCCAACAAGATGCTGATCAGGACGCTAAAACGGTCAAGCTATTACTGCTTGGTAAGTGGAGTTATGAATGGTCTTGATGTATCAAGTTGTCTTTGTTGTCCCAAACAGCAGGCGATGCCAAGCGACAGAAATGACGCCTTTTCACTTTACAAGATTCAGGAATCAACCAACTTGAATTTAAATTTTTAAACTTTAACAAAGGTTTCTGTGGAAGTTGAAGTCTTCAGAGTAGAACAGGGCTCCAGAAGTCAGCAATTAATCAAAACAGGTGATCAATTCAATGAAAATGCATGACTGAGAACATGTTTTGGTCAGCTTTCATTAACCCCTGAGAGTTGGTTTTCAAGTTTCAGGATGAGAGTTAATTCACGAGCAGATCATTTAATCCATAATATTGTATTCATACGTAACATTGAATGCTTCAATCTGAGTTCATTTGCTAATTTTCTGCGTATTCTTCAAATATTGGACGCGAGCCATCTGACACAGCTGTTACACACTGCTTAGTTAGATGTAAGATATGCTCAGAGGATTTACAGGCTTGTTTCTGGATCAAACCTTGCATTAGTTTATTAGAAAGGGGGAAGACCGTTTAAGCTTGTGCAAAACTAAGAGGGCATTAGCGGGAACAGCAAAGAGGGATAAGAGAGATAAGTTTGCGGATTGAGAAGTTAACAAAGGGATGTGAGATGAAGAAAAAATAATTTGTAGAATAAGAAAATCAGATTTGAAAGCAGATTTGAAAGAATATTGAAAATCAAGCACTAGTAATACACTTTTATTATATGTATATTCCTATAATATAATCACAGCAGAGGTTGAAGCTAGTTTGGCTGTCTTAAATTGTGTTTTTTTTGCTGAACCTAAAATGAATTAAATGCATAAGCAATGAAATCATAATTTTAAATATTCAACAAAACCAATGAATTTGAAAGAGTTGCTGCAAATTGCAAGCAGGTTTTCTTGGCAGTGTCTTACAGTAAATACTGACTTGGAAGGACATGGTGTTTAAAACATCATAGCCTTTAGTCTAAATGAATCACAGCCCAGCAGTGATATGTCAATCCGTTTAGCTAACTGGTTTAGTGCAGATCCACCTGGAGACGTGTTTGTTGATCCCTCAACTCGCAGAGAAATAACAAAATGTGTCTTATTACTTTATTGTTATATTATAACAGCAATATTTGCATGGGCATGGGAAGAATATAGGACTACATTAAAATACAGATTATTGCTGATTTTATGTAACAAATACAAAAATGGAAGCAAGAAGGTTGCTCTAAAATGAAGTCAGATGAAAAAAAATAGTATAGTATAAAATGATATTTGAAGAGCATGGAACTCTGTGCTGCTGCCAATGTACGTTAAAAATCAAGTATTTAATGCAGAGTTCATGTCTCACAACATTGCATTATTTTTTGAAAGTCTACTGGGTTGTAAACACTGTTAAAACTACCTGCACTAGATCCACAGAGGAGTCAGCAACAGAGGTCAGACTGTAAGAAGTGAAGCGGTAGGATCATAGACTGTATATATAAATAGGTAGGTGGGTAGGATAAGAAGAGTGCCATCTTGTGGGCTGTGAGAGGAGTGAGAAAGAGTAGTCGTAATTTCAACAAAACCTAAGTTTCTATGAAATCTGAATTTTTTTTCCAAAGAAGACACATGCAGTCCTTTATTGTTCCCTGACTGCATTATCAAATATTTTCCCTACAGTTTGTAGATCGCTGAAAACCAAATGTCTTTTTGATGATTAAAGTAAAAACATCTATAGTATTTCTGCAGAATAAACATGGACAGAGAGCTCCCTTTTAAAGTCAGATTTAGTGTCAAAGTAAAGCCGAGGGAACATTTGTTAATAAGCACAAGGTGAAAGAATGACTCACACATAAAGATAAAGACACTCTTCATTAAATCATCACAGCTCATGCAAATCAGTCTTGATAACGTATCAGTGCCATCTTTACCAGCCCATCACAAGCAAGGGGAAACCTACAAGTTCTTCCCTGAGCGGGCGAGGTCACACGGGTGTTTTTATATGCTCAGGCAGTAAATCTGAGGATGGAGCTTAGCGTGGCTCCAGTGAGAGCAGGACAGCCGGCTTTGCTCTGTGATAAACTCCTCTTGACTGAACTTACGATGCTGCAGAGAGCTTGTTCTACCTGCATGTTTTTTTTTAACAAAACAAAGCAACTGTGGCTTGAATTGCACATTACTTCACAGTCCACTAGTGCATTGATCCATGATACAAAGTATTCACAATATTAATTTGATCCAGAGAAGCTGTTCCCAGAAAAGCAAACATAATTCTCCTCCTGTCTGGATTGCCTCCATATAGAGTTGCATTTCTTAAAGTTTAGAGGTGTCTGCTTACACACTCAGTGGCATTTATCGCTGCATGATGGCCTCGATGTACAAAAACCTCCTGATAATCTGACATCAATTACTTCCATAGGACATAATTAGACTACATTATGCAGCTCAGCGAAACCAGAAAGCCAAGAGCTTTGTTGCTGTGAGGAGATTATGCTGCCCGTTAGCTGCGCCTTTAGCCACTTCAGTGTCTCTTTTAAACCATCATAACTTCAGGCTTACCATTCTTCGACAGACACAAATAGCAAATATTAAAAGGTGTGACATATAACACTGTCTGATGTTGTCAAGATAATTTTTTCTGAAAAAACAAGAGAAAACATACAAATTTGTCTCGGACAAAAGTGAAAAATAAGCTCTTTTTGTAAAGCTGTACTTTTGACAATAACGCTCACACATATCTATTTACATAAAGATAGACAAGAGTACATTAACACAAAGACAATGATTAGTGAAACTGTTGACAATGGATTTTCTTGAATAGCACTGGCATGATTTCCATAAACATATGTAACTTAAAGGTAACTCTAGCACTAGTACAAAGCCAGTTTCAGTGAGTAGTCTTAATGTTCAGAGAATCATTGTGAAACAAGCCAAACAGATTTGGGTCACAGCATTTTGTTATTTTTGCCCAGACTGCCCCTTAAAATGTACTGCATCATCAAGGCTAATTCTTCTTCTGTGTATTGCGTGCAGTGTGTTTCTACTCAGTGGCATGTGAAGAGAAACATTTTTGTGTATTTTTTTGCTTACACTGTTCTTATCTTCCAGGTGCTGGCGAGTCAGGAAAAAGCACCATTGTGAAACAGATGAAGTAAGTATTACAGGGTTCATACACTTTTTCACCAATGATTTTCAATGACTTTTCCATGACTTCTCCATGACCTTTACCTAATTTTCCATGACAAAACAATTACTCTTTCTCAGCGGTACCTGAAATGGTTTATTTGTAACATGGAAAGGAAAATAAGGTCCTGCATATGAAAACATGTTGTTGCTCTATCAAAACAAATCAAATAGTAGGCTTATACTAGCTTCTCAAGCGCTTAAAAACGCTAACGTAAATCTCAAAAGAGGCATCAAATATAGAGATTTATATTTACCAATCGTCGAATAGTAATACTATAAAATGACTCACATAAATACTGATCGTATAATGAATGAAACATAAATGGGCATTAATCTGTCGACAGTATTTGCTGGTGAGAGATTTTAGTTGCTTTAGCGTGTAGAAGCTAGTAAGCGATACCTATTTGATTTGTTTTGATAGGCCACAACATTGTTTCATATGCAGACCGTTTATTTTCGCTTTCCCGCCATGTACAATAAACCTTTTCAGTGGTACCGCTGAGAAAGAGTAATTTGTTTTGGTCCATGAAAATTAGGTAAGGTCATGGAGAAGTCATGGAACAGTCATTTGAAAATCATTGGTGAAAAAGTGTATGAACCCTGCAAAAATAACTACTTCATCCTGTTTCACGAATGGTGCTTTTTGCCTGCTCCGCCAGCACCAAACTGGAGATAAGAACAGTGTAAGGTCAAAAAAAAATACACAAAATGTTTCTCCCTTCACATGCCCAGTAGTAGAAACCACACTGCACGCAATACACAGAAGAGATTAGCCGCTTGATGATGCAGACATTTTAAGGGGGCAGTCTGGGCCAAAAATAACAAAAAATGCTGTGAACCCAAATCTGTTTGGGCTTGTTTGCACAATGATTATCTGAACATTAAGACTAACTCACTGGAAACTGGCTTGTAGCTAGTGCTAGAGTTACTTTAAGTTTACATATGTTTATGAAATCATGCCAGTGGCTATTCAAGAAATCGCATTGCAACCCAGTTTCACCTAAAATCCATCTGTCTGTGTTAATGTAGGCTCCCCTTGTCTATTCTTTATGATAATAGATATGTGTGGGCGTTATTGTCCAAAAGTACAGCTTTACAAAAAGAGGCTTATTTTCAACTTTCTGTCCCGCGAGACAAATTTGTATAATTTTTCTGCCTTGTTTTTTCAGAAAAAATCTTATCTTGACAACCATCAGACCAGTGTATTATGTCACACCTTTAATATTTGGCTATTTGTGTCTGTCCGAAGAATGTAAGCCTGAAGTTATGATGGTTTAAAAAAGAGCAGCTGAAGTGGCTAAAGGCCCGCCAGCTAACGG